>NC_092872.1:663118927-663296427 GCF_028372415.1 Notamacropus eugenii
GGTGAAAGGTAATTCTTGAATTCAGTCTTGAAAAAATAAGGAATTCTACAAGGTAGAGGGAAGGAGGGAGTGCATTCCAGGCAATGCAAAGGCATAGGAATAAAGGCTAGAATATTGTGTACCAAGAACTGACCAAAGGCCTGGATCATCAAGCATGGGAAAGTGAGTAACGAATATAACAAGACTGGAAAGGTAGGTTAGAATCAAGGTTTTCAAAGTCAAGCAAAGATATTTAATAATATTTAATGATAAAATTTTTATATTTTATTCTAGAGGCATTAGGGAGGTACTTGAGTTTAATGAACAGGGGAGTGACATTTTGGAGCTGAACTTCTGTAAAAATCACTTTGGCCACAGTAGGGAGAATGAATTGGAATGGGGAGAAGCCTGAGGTCAGGAGACTAGTAGTCCATGGCAAGCTGCAGTAGGGTGGTGGTTATGTAAGTAGCAATGGTGTGAGAGGGATTACAGAAGTCCAAATGACAAGATTTGGGGATGGACTGGATAGGTGGGGGTAATAAAAGGAAAGCTATTTCCAAGGCTTTGCCTTAGTCATCTGGACTCCCCTACCTTCCACAGGTTACATTAATTCCTCTTTCCCCTGATTGGCTCAGGTTGCTGATGTTGGCCAGAACCTCCATTTTGAAAGAGGGCCCAGACTACCAATCCTTCATTCTCTGGACTTCCTGGGGGGTGCCCCACCCTATCTCAGTGCCCTTTTATACTTAGCCTTACTAGACTGTAATCTTCTTGAGGGTAGAAATTATTTTCTTTTATTCTGGTATTAGTATCCCCCAAGCACAGTGCTAGGCATTAGTAAGTTCATAACAGATGCCTATTGACTGACTGATTGATTTACCTGACTTCCTGAGTGCTTAAGGACAAAAGGCCACAAAAGAGGTCCTACTCCGATGAATTATCTGACTGTGGACTAACAGTCAAATCAAGACCAGGAAGATGGTCTTAGCTAAATCAGTACCTCCTCCTTATAGAATATCTTTCTCCTGCAATGGCTTTGCTAAGTAAGCCTCCTTTTGTCACTTGTTGAATTGACCTATTAAGGCTTTATTTTGTTTCATTATTGACTCTAAACTACCAGTCTAATTTGGGTCCCGCCCACAAAATTCAGTGAAAGAGAGTAAGGAACCAAGGATAATGTCATAGTTGTACAACGAAGAAATTGGTAGGATGGTGGTGTGTGTGTTCGTCCTTCATTGCCGAAGAAGACCATGCCATCAGAGAAATAATGACATGACTTGTACTTGACTTTGTTTTGAGTGAAGGAGGACTGTGCAAGTCATCAGCCTCACTTCTCCTCCAGAGCCATCTGAATCCAGTGATCAGGTATTCATAAGGATGACTGGAGATAACCCAAGATGAGGCAATTGAGGTTAAGTGATTTGCCCAAGGTCGCACAGCTAGTGAGTGTCAAGTGTCTGAGGTGAAATTTGAACTCAGGTCTTCCTGACTCCTGCACTGGTGCTCTATGCACTGCATGACCTAGCTGCCCCTTTAGGATGGTGGCACCCTCAGCAGAAATGATGAATATATTTGACTAACTATAACAATTCATTCTCCATCATGGCACATCTCAGTGTTGACTGGGTCATTTCTGATGCAATGGCCACCCGTGTTTATTTTGTTTTGTGAATACCAAGTAGAATTCAATTTAAAAAAATAGCACAAAGTAGCCAGATACTTCAGGCACATAAGCTGTAAGGAAAATACCAGGGGTGGAAAATTTAAGCAGGGGCTAAAATGAGGGCCAGAGCAGTCAAATTACAGTGAGTTAATATTGGGAAAGTGTGGACTTGAACCCAGTCTTTCTGACTTCCTTTCCATTAGGTCACTTTCTTCTTTCCTTGTCCTAAATAACCCAGAACTAAGGAGTAAGCTCATGCTTACACTGCCCCCGTCAGACCACAGAGGAAATACTGTTTTCTGTTCTGGGTGACATATTTCAGGGAGGTTCCAAGCTGGAAAATACCCACAGGAGGGCAACCAAGCTGGGGAAAGGTCTTGAGTTTGAGGGGCTATTAAAGGCACTGAGGCTGATTAGCCTGGAGAAGACTGAGGGGGAACATTAGCTATGCCTTCCTGGACAAGGCAGCACTTCATGGCTCTAGATCCTGGCAGTCTATTTCTCTGTAAGATGAAGGGGCTGGACTCTTAGGTGTCCCTCCAATTCTAGATCTATGATTCAATCTGAAGAGGCATCTGTGGAAAAGTGATGAGACTTCTTCTGTTTGGCACCAGAAGGATGAATTGGGAGCAGAGGGTCAGAATTATATGGAGGGGAATTTAACATAAGAAAACACATCTCATTTATCTCAAAACACTTGGAAAGTGTTTTCCAAGGATGAAAGTTATCCAAAGGCAGAATGAGCTGCCATAGGAGCTAGGTCCTCTTTGGGGTTTTCAGAAAAAAGATTATATGGTCCCTGGGGATGTTAGAGTATTTTTGTTCAGGGCTGGGTTAGATTAGATATCCACTGGCATCCCTTTCATCATTGACATTCTGAGACGATACTCCCCTAACACAATCACTAGAAATAGAGGTATCAGAAACTTACCCAGTGATATACTGACTATTGACATATTGAAGCTTTATAGATAGTCAGTCTTCTTAATAACCAAATGAAGCAATCCTGGAAGAAATATCATGGGAAAGGTGGGGAACCTTTCAGTTCTGAAAAAAATACTGAGAGTCACATGAAGATGCTAAGTCAGCCTCGGAAAAGACCCTTCCCTTAGCACATCTTCTAAACCTGTTATGTTTAGTTATGTTCTAACTCAGAGTTATGTGTAACTAAAGCTAAGGCCAAAGGGTACAGTCTCCTGCCCTTGTGTGAGAAGGCAATAAAGAACACCAAGGTGGTTGGCAGCCCCGACAATGTGAGGCATCATCTGCTCTTTTTATTATCATATTTATGTCAGGTCCCCAACTCCTTCATGGCAGCTGTACATAATGTGTGATGGTGGTAGTGTCAGCAGAAAAGAAAGGAAGGGGGCCAACTGGAGACTAAATATCCTGTTTAGGATGGGAGCAAAAATAAGTGTGTGTGTGTGTGTGTATGTGTGTGTGTGTGTGTAGCTGCAGTATTAGAATGCCTTAACACATCACATGAAAAATAAAACTCAGATGAATTAGGGCCTGACACTGATTCATTATCCAGTTGAACGATATTCATGTTTAATAAATCATCCCAGTATTTTTTTAAAGCAGAGCAAGAACATTTGTGCAGATGCTTCTGAGAATGGCTGAGGCATATTTCTAAGAAGTTAAATAACACTTGGGGTGCTTAAGGAGAAGGAGGGGTGAGCCAAGGGAGAAAGACAGTTACTTTGGTGGGCCCTGGATTTACAGGACGTAAGGAAAGAATGAGCAAGTTTCTCCACATACACACACACCCCCTTCTATCTCTGAATGTGTTCCCTCCCTGAAGGAGAAATCTGCAAGTGACCCTTGAGAGCACCCCCTCCTCCTCCCTCTAGTGTACACACATATGGCCTAGGTGCCAGGATGCTGCAGAAGAAACACAAGATAAACCCTCAGCAGACCTGGGTTCTAATCCCAGGTCCACCCCTAGTTTGCTGTATGATCTTGTACAAACCATTATGCTTCTTGGGGACTCATTTTCCTCATCTGTTAGACAAGAGAAAAGCAAAGGGGTGAGGGGAGAGCACCCATGATGTGCTAAGCACTTTACAAATATTATCTCATTTGATCCTCATGATGACAACTTTGTGAGGTATGTGCTATTATTATTCCCATTTATGCTTGGGAAAACTGAGGTTTGTGTGGTTGTGGTTGTGGTTTGTCCTTTGTTCTTGAAGACATCAGGGAGATGATGATACGACTTGCAATTCACTTCGATTTGAGCGAGGAAGGGCTGTGCAAGGTCACCAGCCTCACCTTCTCCTCCAGGGCCATCGGAGTCCAGTGACCAGATATTCATCAGGCCTATTATAGATGGCCCAGGATGCAATGGGAGACCCTAGCCCTTTTAAGTTAAGATCTTTTCAGTTTCTCACTTTGAGTGAGGCAATGCCCATTCAGGGAATAGACCTCTTTAAGAAGTGAGTCAAGGGATGGCCCCTTTAATAAAAAAATAACTAAAAACCTGGGAGGAGAAAATCCTCAGGGTTGCAAACCAAGAGAAACATTTACCACTTACATTCACTCTGAGCCAGCAGGACCAAAAAATAGCCATGAAGAGGTGCTTGAGCAGGGACCTATTGTCCAATCTATGAGCTCCAGAGTGAAATGTGTTTAAGGTTTGGTCTTTGAGAAAGAAATCTAGCCACTAAACCTCAAGTTATCTAGGCAGCTTTTGTCCATCAAAATTTACCTTCCTTTGGAGAGAAGGAAGAAAGGAAGAGGGAGAAGGAGAGAACAAGTTAAGTCACCCAACTGGCTGGGCACCCATTCAGCCGTCTCGGACTACTCACAGGCTTTGATTGTCCTGTTTTCTAGAACAGCACTATTACAGCAGGAAGATGATGACATGACTTGGATTTGAGTGAGAGAGGGCTGGGCAACGTCACCAGCCTCACTTTCTCTCCAGAGCCATCTGGGTCCAGTGGCCAGATACTGAGCAGAAAGACTGGGGATGGCCCAGGATGCGACGGGACACCCTGGCCCTTTTAGGCTAAGACCTTTTCAGGTACTCATTTTGAGTGAGGTAATGCCCATTCAGTTGAATAAGCCTCTTTACAAAATGAGTCAAGGGATGGCCCCTTTAATAAAAAAAAAAAAAATCAAACTGGGAAGGGAAGGGTTCTGGTCAAAAGAGAAATAGTTACTATTGACGTCAATAATTCAATGTAAGTCAAGAGAGGTCCAAGAAATAACCACTAAATGGTGCCTGAGTAGAGACTTATTGTGGTCCAATCCATGAGATCCCGAGTAAATCAGGTTTCAAGCTCATCTCTGAGAAAGAAAATAGGCCTGTTCACTGAATGGGCATGAGGGTCACACACCAGTCTGAGGCAGGACTGGAACCCAGTTCTTCCTGACTTCACCCAATTGATGATGAGGATGCTTGTTCTACTCCCCTCATAGGGGTGCTGTGAAGCCTAAATGAGACAAGATTTGTTGAAAATCTTTGAAGAATGAAGACATTATCATGTAGGTCTTGGGAAAGTCAGGGTCTCTGGACGCCCACACTCAAGAGTTGAGAGATTCAGTTCAGAAGTCATACAACAGTTAAGCTGGCCCAGACATATGCCATTACTGTTGAGGTTTAGGGGTACTGGGATCCCAAAATAGCAACACGTGGATCTGCTTGAATGAATTCAACCCAAGCTTTCCGTCAGCCAAAGACAAGAACATCAAGTGGGTGGGCGAGATTTTAAGAATCTGCCATATTTATGACGCTTCTATCGACAAGTAGGCCAGATTGAATCTGAGCCTTGGCTAGACTCTTAAGGAATCTGAGCCTCTTAATGGAGGCAAGATGGATCTCATATACAGAGAGACTGTGGGAAGGATCTAGAGGTAGTCAAGTAGTCTGGGGTAATGGGGAGGTAGCAGAGAAGCGCAGAGAACAGGACTTGGACCATGTGGCCAAGGTCTAGATAGGATCAAGGGTGGAAAGCAGTCAGGGTTGATCCAGACTGAACAGAATTGGGAGACTGGGTGTAGGCCACAATGAAAAGCCAGTTAAGGGGATTATTAGAATGGGTAGATGCCTCAGGCAAAAGGCAGAGACTTGATCGTGTGGAAAAGTCAAAGAGGAGGCAGGTTCCAGGGCCTGTACCTCATCATTACCATCTCTACCACCCTATCCCATCATCATCACCTCTACCACTTCTGCCTATTTCTCAAAGAGGGTCAGAGACCTCAAAAAGTGAGTAATCTACCTAGTCTTATAACTATAGTCATTTTTTCTCTAGTAGCCTCAGTTTCCTTATCTATAAAATGGGAGGGGAGAGTAAGGAAGGGTCTGGATTGTATAATTCCCCAAATCCCTTCATATTCTAAATTTCTGAGATTCTACGTAGTAACTTTCCAATGGGAGAAAAATAGTGAATAAAGGGACTTAAGTGAGATTAAAGAATAAAATTCATATCTCAGCTGAATGTGGCCCATTAAGGAGGCAGGGAAGGGCCTGAACTAACTGTGAATAATAACTCCCTTGAGAAGACAAATTTCCTGGGAAGGTAAACAGGGGACCTGGGAACTAGAAGTGGGGAAAAACAGGAAATCCCACTTCAACAGTGAGAAGGAAACTGTTCTGGGACAGTGATCCTCCTACAGACAAGGAAGTATTCCTTTAGGGGCAGAACTTAGCAGAAAGAAGGATAGAGACAACCAGGATGTGAGGGGCTTCGGGATTCCTTTGTCCTTGGTCCTTTGCATGCAGGACTCAGGGCTGGTGAGGCATGAAACGTGCACACACATGAACAGCACATATTCTCTGGGGTAAGAAGAGGAAGAGGGAAGGTGGACTGCTGAAGCTCAATCTGGCACAGACGTTGAAAAGAGCCCAAAGGGCTGAAATGGTAGCAGCACTTTCTAGAAGGACTCTAAATGCTACCCTGACTCAAAATGCAAGACAAAATTGCTTCCACTGGTGGCCTGTTGCAATATGTACAGTCTGACAGAGAATCATTTCTTTGCATTTTAAAGGCTCTGGGATCTGTAGTACATTGCCCCATTGAAATGCAAATATTCCTGGGTACTCAGAATCAAACTTTTAAATAATCATCATCGCAATAATGATGATAATGTTAACTAGCACTCTAAGCTTTACAAGGGCAGTTAGGTGGCCCAGTGGATAGAATGCCAGGCCTGGAGTCAGGAAGAATGACCTTTCTGAGTTCAAATCTAGCCTCGGACACCTACTAGCTATGTGACCTTGGGCAAGTCACTTTACCCTGTTGGCCTCAGTTTCCTCATCAATAAAATGAGTTGGAGAAGGAAATGGCAAACTGCTCCAGCATCTTTGCCAGGAAAACCCCAAATGGGGTCACGAAGGATCAGACACAACTGAAATGACTGAACTACAACAACACAAGGTTTACAAAGCACTTTACAAATATTATCTCATTTAATCCTCACAACAACACGGGAGGTAGGCACCATTATTCTTCCCATTTGATGAGGGAAACTGAGGCAGAAAGGTGAAATGATTCACCCAGGGACACACAACTAGTAAGGATCTGAGGCCAAATTTGAATTCAGACCTTCCTGACCCCTAGGCCCAGAACTCTTATTCACTTACCTGCTTCTCAACCTTTTATGTCACGGACAACCCCACCTCAATCACCCCCCTTTAGCAGTGTGCTGACATACTCAAAATAACATTCTTAAATGCACAAAATGAAATACATAGAATTAAAACAGAAATCAATTATATTGAAAGGCAGCTATTAGAATTTTTTTTAACAGAACAAGCTGATGGACTCCAGGTGCCTAAGTGAGAATCACAGCCTTGCAGAAGGGTGAAACAATGTAGCAATCTTAAAGGAAAGGGATGGAGGTTGGAGAAACATCCTGGGATTTAGTGGGGTGACCACTAGACCACTAGAAGAGGACTGGAGGTATTGTATACAACCGGAATATGGTCTAAGGACTTGGCTGGTCATACTAAGTATAGACAGTAGCTAATGAGCAACCTGCCAGATTTATCGAATTTTTTTCCATCTATAAGAGAACCCAGAGAAGACCAGGCTTTCCTCTATTTCTAACTGCAGCTCTGAGAGGCTGTGGTTCTCTGTCTTCGGCCATGCTGAATGAGGGTGCTCTCCATGGTCAGTGGCTGGGCTCTAGGCACATTAATATTTCAGAAATGACAGTGTCTGCATTTTAGCTCCTGGCACAAGCCAACAACACACTTAAGATATTTATTTTTAAAAAATCAGACATCACCTCACTGGTACCCTATCCTAGCCAAAGCAGTTCTATTTTCTGCCATTCATTCCGGGAAGGTTTCTTTTTTTCTTTCTGGTGGCAAGTAGGAGCAAATAGCCCACGCAAGATCAATCTTTCCAGAAGCCCCTGTCCCAGGAGACACTGGCCTCCTAAGAGCAAATAGTCACGTAAGATTAATCTTCCCAGAGGCCCCCTATCCCAGGGGACACTGGCCTCCTTGCTGTTTCTTGTAAAGACCATCATTTTGCACTGGCCATCCCTCATATCTGGAATACCATCCTTTCTAATCTCTACCTCCTATCTTAGTAAAATTCTACCTTCTGGAAGAGGCTTTTTCCCCTCAATGCAAGTGACTTCTCTCTGAGATGACCCCCACTTTGCCTGAGATGGATCTTGCATGTGTGTAGCTGTTTGCACGTTGACGCCCCCATTAGAATGTGAGAGCCTTCAGGACTATTCTTTGCCCTTCGCTCTATCCCCAGTTCTTGGCATGGCATTTGGTACATTGTTCAGTCATTTCAGTCATGTCTGACTCTTCATGTTCCCATTGGGGGTTTTCTTGGCAAAGATACTGGAGTGGTTTACATCTCCTTTTCCAGCTCCTTTTACAGATGAGGAAACTGAGGCAAATAGAGTTAAGTGACTTGCCCAGTCACATAGCTAGTAAAATATCTGAGGCCAGATGTGATGAAGATAAGTCTTCCTGACTCCAAGCCTGGCACTCTATCCCCTGTGCCACCTAGCTGCCCCACCCGGTACATAGTGGGCAGTTAATAAATGCTTGTTAACTTGACTTGTCATTTTCCTGCTTAGAAACAGGAATAGGTTTCCTGTTTCCTACCCCATGAAATCTAAACTCCCCTGACTGGATTTCACAGCAATCTGCAATCTGTTCTTACTGCAACTGCCAACTTTGTCTTTAACTTTTCCTAACATGGGATGTTAGGGGCCTATCACTTCAGAAATGGATAGAGACACAGACATATAACAGATTATCACAATGCCAGAAGTTATAAAGAATATGAGGAATTCAGAGAAGCCTAAGAAGACATGGAAATGGATGCAGAGTTAAGTAAGCAGAACTAGGAAAACAAGATATACAAAAACTGCGACAAAGTAAGTGGAAACAATAGCACAAGAGAATCTGAACACCGTAATTATAACAACCTGGGACTTCCCTGAAGGAGAAACGAAATAATATACTTCTCTCCCTTCTTTGGAAAAGTGGGGAGATGGTCTGGAACATTACATACATATATTGTCAGACTTGATTAATGTGTTGGTTAATATTGTCAAAATGCTTTTTCTTTCTCTCTCTCTTTTTTATTCTTTATTACAATGGCTAGATCCCTGGTGGGAGAAATATGCTTAAAAAACTAAAGTGATATAAAAACAAAAACTACTAACACACTGACTACAGATTTTGGAAGGATCTTAAAAGTCATCAACTCCAACTCCTTTATTTTATATCCTTAAAATAAGGAAATGGAGGATTAACGAGGTAAACTTATTTATGCAAAATCACCCAAGTAAGACTGGAAGAGTCAGAATTTGAAGTGAGCTCCTCAGACTCCAAAGCCATTGCACCACCCTGCCTTCCATGAACCCTGTGCTTTAATCATACTGGTCTCATTTCTGCCCCAATGAACTAACTCATTATATGCTCATTCTTAATTCTGATATTTAGTTTCTGAAGTTCTTCCTTCATTTCAAATCTATCTACCCAAATACTATCCATCTTTAAAAACCTAATTCAGATCCTTCCTCCTCTAGGAAGTCCTCTTGAGTACTCCAATCCATATTATTTTCTCACTTCTCTGAACTTTTATAGCACCATAAATTTGGGCCACACAATTTCCCACTTTATTCTGTCATATGTTGTTCTCTGACAGAAGTACCATAAATACTTGAGTACTTGATTGTTTGTTTGATGACTGTTCTGCAAGTACTCTTGCCTCCAGGAAGACCAGAACTTTTCCACAATATACATTTGTGCCAACCATTATTTTCCCTTTTCCTCTGTCCACATCATATACAGTGGGTAGAAACCACGGGCCTGGGTATAAGCTATAGCAGGCCATCAGGAGATTCTTGTTGTAAAAGTTTCTTATTATTCTGTAGAAATTAACCCTGGAAATAAGATTTGGACAGAAGGAGGTCAATTTCTGGCTAAGAAACAAATATCTATGACCTCAGAATCAATTCCTTCCCAACAGTTAGTAGGACGTAGGACCCAATGGAAAAATCAGATGGCAAAATGGGTCAGAATGGTACCAACTGATAGTACTGGAACTACTAGTGCTCTCATACTGAGGTATTCTCTGTATCAGTACCTAGCTATACTTTCTTGTCTTTGCTTCCTGTCTTTGTGACTGTTGTCTAAGACCTCCCATAAATCTTCTACAGGGGACTACACAACATCTTGAGATGGAAGACTTCCTCTAGACTTCTTAATGCCCTGTGGAGAGCAATAGAGGACAGGGGTTGTTCAATGATCATCTTTTATTCTTAATACATAACTGGCCTACCTCTTGTCATGCATCATTCTGACAATATCGTTAAGCTGTCTCTCCTGCGCAGTTTTTCATTGCTAACAGGTCACAACGCACTCACTTCCATCATGCACCTTGTCACTACCTCTTAAACGATCCATGATGTTCTCTGGGCTTCCCATTTCTCATGACTCAAAGTCAAGCCTTACAGTATCAGCAGAAGAATAGTAATCTTTGAAAAGATGGACCTTTGTTTCAGGGAGAACTTATAATTATTAAAAGCTTTATACTGGACCCCCAAGGTAATATTTTCCCTACTCTTCTTTAATGTTGGACTGCATTCAAGTCAGCAGAGTATTAAGATTATAAAGTCCCCTGGTGCGTACTTTTTGTTGCCTATTTTCAAAAGTATTTGACTTGGTAGAGAAAAACACTGGCCTGAAGGTTCCTTTCCCTTGGACATTCACATATGTTCTAATGAATATTTATTAGACTGAATTAAATTAATTAAACCTTGGATAACCTACCCACATCCCCTCATCAGGTGACATCACTTTTATCCTCTTCTTTTTAATTTATGGAATAAAACAAGCATTTCCATAAAATAGTAGAATAAAAACAAAAGATGATTACACATGAAAGTATAAAAATGCTATGCACAACTGCTATTCCTTTCAAATAAACAACAAAATTATCATGTATATTTTTTTTCCTTTTTTCTTCCCTCCCCCTCCCCTAGAGATGGCTATCAATAGACACAAATAGGGGTATATATGTGCACAACATGTGTGTGTGTGCATGTGTGTGTGTGTGTGTGTGTAAAATTCCTTTATACACACTTCTATTTATTAGCTCTTTCTCTGGAGGCAGATAAAATCGTTTTCCTATTCTTGAATGTTCCCACTTCATGAAACTTATCAAGGATGCCTCTAGATAGATAGCATCATGGAATACAGGAGGGAAAACTAGTCCCTAACTTATATCCATCATCATCTCCTTCCAAAAGTCAGCTTTAAACTTACCTCCTCTGAGGAGAATTCCATGATCAGCCCTCCCCTCTGAGCTTTCTACTTTTCTCATTGGACCCTAATACTTATGTGCTCAATTTACACTATTTAATATTGTTGATAGGTTGCCGGGTGATGTTGTGTACATGTGTATTCATCTTGTCCTGCCCCTGCTCCCTCAGCTAAACTCTAAGTTCTCAAGGGCATTGACCATGCCTTGAATCTTTTCAGTATGTCACCTTACACTGCTTAGGATAGGACTCTAACAGTGGATGCTCAATGTATTCTTGTTGAGTGTTTTCAATGCAATGTAATTTCAATGAACAAAACAAGGCAATATATGTTTATTTAGTAGCTACTGCATGCTTGTCTCCTTGACCAAATTTATAAATCAGCTTTTTTCATAGTAAGACAAAAAAGAAGGCAGGGATTTTGGTGAGGAGGAATAGGGTGTGAGGGCAGAGCAGCCCAAAACGCCTTACCTTTGCACTGTAAACCTTGTCGCAAGAGACCCCAGAGCAAGGATCCACAATGGTCACAGAAAGTTGGGACTTTATAGTTGTGAATACTGAATTTGTGGGGCATGTTGACGCTGAACCGCTGGGAGCCCACCTAGAAGGACGGCAGAACAGAGGGCTGACTCAGGACACTTGTCCTCCCACTGATGCTTCTCATTCAAATGTATTTTTTCCTTTCTTTTTGAAAAATACAGACATCATAAATAGGAGATCCTGGCCAAGATCTGAAATGCTGATGGTAAACAAGTTGGGGTGGGGTCTTCTTGCCAGACCTGGGACTTGTTTCACCCTCTCTCCATTAACCCTAGGATACTCTTCTTGGCCTTTCCTACTCATTTTTGTCAAGTTTCACCTCCTCCATGAAGCCTTTTCTGACTGTTCCTTCTTCTGTACTGTGGTAACTTATAATCTGAAAACTCAAAACTTAATTATAAACTATTACTGTTATTACTTCACCTTGTGCTTCCTTTCCCTCTCCCTCCTCCAACCCCAAATGTACTAGCCTGAAATCTCCTTGAAGGCAGGGCTGGTATCTGAGACGCCTTTTGCAAACCCTCTCAGGACCTTGGACAGCACCTTACATTAAAAATGTTCGAGAGCAATCTGCTGATTGCCTACTTGAAAATAATAAGTGGAAGGCTGTGTGGTATGAGGGGAAAAGCAATGACTTGGGAGGTGGAAGCACTGGGTATGGCCTTCAGAAAGGTAGCTCATTACATCATCAAGTCACAGATTTAGAGCCGGAAGTGACCTTACAGACCTTTGAGTCCCTCATTTTATAGGAGAGGAAACTGAGGCACACAGAAACTTATAGCTAGTAAATGTCTGAGGCAAGATTTGAACCGATATCTTCCTGATTCCAAGTCCAGTACCCTATCTACTATGCCATACAGCCTCTCATCTGTCAATCAAAGCCCACAGAATTTATGAGGATCAAAGAAAATAATGAATGAGAAAGAACTCTATGCAGTTATAAACGCTATCATTTATGTATATATAATCTATAATATAGGCAACATAAATATTTACACATAATACATATATAAACCAATAATTATATGATGCTTGAACAGAATTTTATATGAATTATCTTATTTGATTCTCACAATAACCCTGAAGACCTTCAGGTATTATTATCCCCATTTTGCAAATGAGGAAACCCAGGCTGTGCCCATGGTCACAGAGCTAGAAAATATCTGAGGCCACGTTTGAGCTCAGTTTCTCCTGATTCCATGTCCAGTGCTTAACTCATTACACCATGTTGTCCATCTTTCTAAGGAAATAAAAGGTCTAATTATTAACAGTTTTCTTTATTCTGGGTTTTCTTGTTATTTTAACTAAGATACTTTAACTAAGCTATTTTAACTCCTGCTTCCCATTGGGTAATCTAGATATAAGCTGACTTTACCATCTCTATTACCCCCTAAAATGGCCTTGGGCAATCACTGAGAGAGGAGTGCTATCACTAGTCTTTCCAAAGCTAGCTGTCCTGTTCTCTGCTTGCAAAAGTAACAAGACAGAGAGAGTAACTTCCCCTACTATCTGCTGTCTTCTCAGTGTGGGCTGAGCAAGGAAGTCCCTCCCAGCTGTTCTGTGACTCTAAAACAAAGGAGAAGAGGGAGGATTGCTATGCTTGGGCTGGCTGATAAAATGTCAAAACTCCCAAAATAAGCACAGACTCCCACATGCACACAATGGTTCCATGTTGCTAATCTACCATAACAGAAACCAGGCAGCTCCCTTCATAGCAAACTCTAAGAACCAGACCATCACTCTTGTTGGAGCAGATGAGATTATATTAAATATCACTTGAGCTGAGTGAGACACTGACTAGCTAGGACCTTATCTGAATTTCTCAGCTCTATAAATTTATTACACTCGTGAACAGATTGCCTACTTTTTATTTGTACAGATCTGACCCTAAACTCAGAGGTCCCATAGTATATAGTAGAAGGAATGCAGTCATGTGGATTCAGACCTTGTATCTGATATTTGCTAGCTGAGTGTGGGTAAGTCATTTAGAGCCTTCCATTAGTTTTCTCATCTGGAAAAAAAAGGAGATAATATCCAAAGAGGTTATAAAAAATGAGGATGATAGTATCTATCAGAGCAAATGGGATAATGTATTGCATTAAGCCTGTAAGCCTAGAGATAAACCTCCAGTATTATTATGCATTTTTTATGTATGTAGATAGTGAAGTAAATCATATTCTCTTCTGCCCAACAGAACCATGTCTCATCAATTCCCTGAAATTCCCCAGGACAGTGTTGTGCACCTGGTGAGTAGCCAAAGGGAGAACAACAAGATGAAAGCTTCACTCATGTGGTAATGTAGAGGAGCCAGCTCCAATATCCTCTTCTATCACCCTCACTGCAAATCTCCTGGGAACAGCCTTCCCAGGCACAGAGAAGCAACGTTTTCATTTCAATTCATCAACAAGAATTTATTAAGCACCTACTAATTGCTGAGAACGTTAAGTTCTTGAGATATAAATGCAAAGATTAAAACAATCCCTCCTCATGAAGAGCTGACATTCTAATAAGGTACACAACTATACTGATGAACATATATGGCATAAATATAAAGTGATTCAATACAAAGGAGTTAAATGCAAGATCATTTGGGAGAGATGGTACTACAAGTGAGGGGAAAGGAAGGCTCCATATAGAAAATGGAGCTTGAAATCTGTCTTAAAGAAGGAAAGGGACTCTATGAAGCAGCCATGAGGAGGGAATGCATTCCAAGTGTGTGAAATAGCCCACACAAAGTTACAGCCATGGACAATTGGGTGCTATATATGTGGAACACTGAGAAGGCTAGCTTGGCAGTTTCGTGAGTGCAGAACAGGGACTCCATCCCAGTAAGACTGGAAAGATTTTCTCATCCCACAGGAAGGGGGAGGAGAGATGGTGGGACCAGAAAACAGATGCAGAGGGAGACATGCACCCTGTTGCAAAGAAACAAGGAGGAAGAGAAACTCAGGGAGACCTGGCAAGGGAGATGGAGAGAAAGTGAACAAGACCAAGAGAGGAAGGAAAGTGTTGAAATCACAAGAAATGATAATAAGTTGCTGGAGAGGGAGAAAGGGGAGGAGAGCAAAAGAAAGAAAGGGAGAAAATACAAGCATTGTCTGGTTTTTTCACTTGATGATGAAATAATAAGTGTGACCTCCTTTCTGACACACAAAAAAAAGTCACTCTCAAGGAGAGAGAGAGAAGGGGAGCCAATCTGAGAGGACACTTTTACAAATGGAGAGAAGCAAAAGAAGAAGCTGATTCTTGGGTCTCCATCATTATTAGAATATAAATTCCTTGAGGCTGGGGACTGTCTTTGCTCTTGCATTCTTTTATCTAGAACTCGGCATATAATAATCACGTAATAAATGCTTTTTCATTCACTCATTCAGAAGGGACCTTAGAGATCATCTATTCTAAACACCTCATTTTATAGATTGGCAATCTGAATGTTCGGGGGGGAGGGGATGTGACTTGTCCAAAGACACACAGTTTTTGGAATAATCAGGACTAGAAACCAGGACTTCTGCACTGTCAGCTGGGTACTCTTTTCACTTAATCAAGGTGACATTCTATTCTTGCTTATCGAAGAATCCTGAAGGCTTCTGCTTTTGAAGGCAGCAATAACTTACAGTCTATGGACACATGCTGACTTCACAAATACAATGTCTTTGATGCCATTTATGACAAGTCCAGGTGCCCAAAGAAGTGGGACTCCATTATTTGACTCTTCTGTAGTTCAAGTGTCAAATCTCTACTGGATACTGGTAAGTTGGAAACTGGTAAGTTCTAGCTCTTGAGCCACCCCCACCCCTGTGAAGAATTTCATTATCTTGTTGATGTTTAGTTGTTTTCAGTTATGTCTGACTCTGTGACCCCCATTTGGGGTTTTCTTGGCAAAATTACTGGAGTGATTTGCCCTTTCCTTCTCCATCTCATTTTACAGATGAGTAAACTGAGGCAAAAAGGATTAAGTGACTTGCCCAAGGTCACATAGCTAATAATTAGCTAATAAGTCAATAAGAAGACTAATGGTTAGAGCCTAGGGGCTAGCAGCCAGGATGATCTTTGGAAAAATCATTTCCTCTCTTTGGGGCTGTCTACCTACCATATAGCAAACTAGTGAAATTTCAAAACTTCAGTATATAGCTTACACAAAGGATAAAGCACTGGACCTGAGTTCAAATCTAGCCTCAGGCTCTTCCTAGCTGTGTAACTTGGCAAGTCACTTCAACACTGTCTGCCTCAGTTTCCTCATCTATAAAATCAAGATAATAATAACACCTACCCCCTAGGATTGTTGTGAGAATAAAATTATATAATATTTATAAAGCACTATATAATTGCTAGCTGTTAACATTATTTCTCTTTTAATAAACCATGACTAGTTTTTAACTTCTTCTTGCCAAAAGATATAACTCTACTAAAATGCATTTGCTTGTTTGCAAAAGAAGTTTATAAAAAAAATTGTGCACATGATGCAACCAGACAATCATGAAAGTATTCATCTTAATGGGAACACTTTCTTTTTAATTTTTTGTATAATCAGAATTTGACACCTCTTACTGACCACATCCTGGCAAAGATGGTGTAAGGTACACTGGGATTGTGCAGGAAAATGCTTTGAGAGGTAAGATGCTCCTTAGTCCAAGTCTCCCACAAAGAAGCACTGTTTCCCTCCCAAAAGAAGAGATTGTGCATCTAAAATGTCCTAGCCTATCATGAACCCTGGCCAAGGCCACCAAAAGGTAGTTTAAATAATCAGGTCCTTAGAATTATAGAATCAAAAAGTGTCAAAGTTGGAAGAGACCATTAATCATTTCATCCAATCCAGCGTCTGAAGTGAGGACCTCTACAATCTCCCCAACAAGCATTATCTTGCTTGTATTTGAAAACTCTTAGCAACAGAGAATTCACTACATCCTAAAGGAAGGCCCTGCTTTGAAACTGCTAATTGGTTAGGGAGTTTTCCCTAATATCTACTTGACATTTACCTCTCAACAACTTCGTCTCAATTTGATTCAATTCAACAAACACCACTTAGTCATTTTAACCCATCACTCTGAGCCCCGTCCTTGGAGCCAAGTACAAATCTAATCTCTGACTACATCTGGAGTGTTGTGTTTAGTTCTGGGCGCCAGTGTTTAAACGGGATGCCGATAAGCTGGAGAGAATCCAGAGGAGGACAACCAGAATACTCAAACTCCTTGAGTCATACGAGGATCAGTTAAAGCAAATGGGGCTGTTTTGACTGGATGAGAAAAGATTTAGGGGGAACCTGGCAGCTGCGTTAAAATATCTAAGCAGTCAAGTGGAAGAGAGATTCGGCTTATTCTGTTTGTCCCCAGAGGCTGGATTTGTAGAGGCCGATTTAGGCATGCTGCCCAACAAGGAAAGTTGCTCAGGAGAGGTGTGGGCTGGAGAGGGCATGTGTTGCCCTGGCCCAGAGATCAAGCAGAGGTTACAGAACCACTTCTTGGACATGTCAAAGTATGCACTTTTCCCAAGTATGCATTGGACCAGACAGCTGTCAAGTACTCTTCCAATTTTCAGATTCTCTGATTCGAATCCTTCTTCCACAAACAGTTGAAGACGCTCTGCTCTCTCCCCCAAATCCTCACCAAGCTGAATATTTTCTCAGTTTCTTCAACCAATGTCCATTACAACACAGTACATGGCTTTGCATGCCTTTACCAACCTGGTCATTTTCTTCCAAGTGAAATCCTTTTGGCCAATGCCCTTCCTAAAATGTGGTATCAGAACTCAATACAACACTCTAGAGGTGGGACTATTGCTTCTGTTGTCCTAAACATGGCTTCTGTTAAAGCATCCTAATGCCAAAAGAGCTAATACTGGAGTGCCTTGGCCACTGATGCTTCTGACGCCAGGTCCAGTGCTCTATCCACCAGGCCATAGTGCCTCTCTCTCTCTGTCTTTATATCTCTGTCTGTATATACATACATACACATATAAATATATACATATGTACATGTACACACACACACATACACAGATGGCAGCTAGGTGGTGCAATGGATAGAGCACTGGGCCTGGAGTCAGAAAGACCAAACAAAGTTCCTATCTGACCTCAAACACTTAAAAGCTGTGTGACCCTGGGTAAGTCACTTAACTCCTGCCTGCATAAAACTGGAGAAGGAAATGACAAAACATTCCAATATCTTTGCCAAGAAAAACCCATGGACAACTGGTCTGCATGATCATGAACATAGCTGAATGACTGAACAACAATATGCATATATGTGGCTGGGTGAATATATCTATATAAACATGTAATACATATGTATTTACATATACAGATTCTATATGTATGTATATGTGGATGTATATTTGCATATATACATTATATGTATGCAACTACCCTGAACATAAATATAGACCACACACACACACACACACACACACAAACACACAACATTTTCTCCCCTATGTTCTTCTTCACTACTTCTGTCAAAGACTTCGTTGTTTTTCCAATCTCCTACTCACTCCCCCCAAAAAACCCTCTTACAGTTACCCTGAATCCTTCCTTCTCTCTCATTTCTACTCCTAGCCAATCAGCCACAAAATCCTACATGTCCCTCTTGCCAAATAGCCGGGATTTGCCTATTCTTATCCATTTTCATTATCTCCAAGTAAAGACACCATCCCTGGCTTACCAACATTAGGACATCAGCTCTCAATGTACCTCTACTAGTTGGCATGGATTGTGTAAAACCATGCCAACTCTATTCATATGTGCCCGTTTTTAAGACCACCAGCTAGAATTAAGAGTTAGCTTTCAACTAAGAAAGCAGAATGAAGGTCCAGTACATGGTCAGTTAAATCCCTTCATTTTTGCCAGGATCATCATTCTGTCTGATGGTCTGACATCCATCATCCCTGGAGTTATAGGTAATCCCACTGCAATGCTAGCTCGGATTCTCAGGCCCAGAGGCAATCCATATTTCACCCACCCACCAATCAGATTCTCCCAATTTACTGGCAAGAGTGTGAGATCAAAATAAAATTTACAGCACACTGTCCCCTTAGGCTTGAGTCCTGGAACTTAACTAATAGTGGCACAGTGCCCACAGACACAGGGAACTCAGATGGAGTCCAGTCTCTGTGCAGGCTTTGATATTTTTAAGAGGGTTACAAACCAACTCCCCAAGTTTTTGTTCAACAAATGAAGGAGACAGGAATTTAGACAAATAAGTCACACACACACACACACACACACACACACACATACACACACACACACACTTTGGGAAGGTTAAAGGGTAAGGATAATGGAGAAAAATTCCCAAGACTTTTATGTTATAAATGTTTACCTCATCATGTGTTTCCTGTTTCTTTAAGCCCGCACACTTCGTTATTATAAGCTCATGGCATCTCTTGTGAACCACACAAGTACAAACTGTAAACAACAGAAGATAGGTAGAATGAGCTTCAGGGGGGAGGTGGCAAGTGCTGAGAGGGATTTTGGGGAGAAAGAAATGGAGGGGGAAGGTTTCAAATACAAGATGAAATCAACAACCATAGAACTGTGACCTTTCTGCCTTGATTTAAAAACTGCCCATCAGCCTCTCCCCTAAAACCCATAACAAAGCTCTTTGAAAGGTGCTTTGTCATCCCTGAAATTAGGATTTACTAAATGCTTTTAGAGGAGAATTAAACATTTATGCTTAAACATCATCTGTGGTTTTCCATGGTTCTGGGAGTCCTGATCAATTTCCTTGTTTCATTCAAAGCATATGCCAAGGTCAAGAAACCATTTCCTTTCTAAGCTCTCCCACTGGCATCACTGCTCCTGTTATATGCTTTATGGTGCTTACATGACTACTCAGAATAGTGTCAGTTGGTGGATAGAACAGGGAAGTTCTTTAGTCATTAGACTGTTTGCCATGGGACCTACTCTGGTGTCTTTGTTTTTCTACCTAGTAGGGTCTTGACTTTCCACATTTTAAAATTTCCAGTTAATTTATATCTCCACATGAAAATATCTGGAGCCCTTTGAGTATTTCCATAGGACAATGTGTATACAAGCCTCGAGTTAGAAGTGATGAACAAGAAAATTACCCCACACTCTGCTAAGGGGCAGTAGTAGGGACCTGGATCACACCCTGGAGGGTAGGATATTTGCTAATTAATATAATATCTCATATTTTCCAATTCCTACATCCCTAAAATGATCTTAAATTCCTATAATTTTAAGATGCTAGAAAACCAGGGCTGGGTTAGACAGGCTGCTTCATAACTCCGCCAGCAAAAAAAGCCAAGATATGAATACATGTGACACCCAATTTCCTAATTATATATGGACAACCAAGCCTAGCATTTAGAGTAGTTTTAAAAATAACCCTTAAACATTTCAAGGGGGCTTTAATTTTCAAGTGGCTAGGGATATTTCCCACATCAAAGAGGGGCAAAGGAATAAGTAAGGGAGTACTCGATAAACCTGAACAAGGTCAGGGCTGAACAGGCAAGGGAACTGCCCCACAGGACACATTAGCACAAGTGAAGAGACAGGGGAGAAATCCCCCAGCTCAAAATATAGTGGGGCTTCTGCCAGTCCTCTAATGAGAACTCTTGTCTAGCATAATTAAAAAAAAAAAAAAGAATTAATGAATGAGACTGAAAATCCTGAGCTCCCTGCTATAACCAGCAAATAAAAGACTGGGTGTAGTTGTTACTCTCTGTAACTCTTTTGAAGCCTCAGAAATGGAGTAAAGTAGCTTCTGTATCCTGTGGGACATGAGAAAAGTGAAAGATGGAGAGGGCAAGGGAATTGAGGAGAACAGATGTAGGGGAAGAGTCAGGGGGAGATGGGCTAAGAGCACTGGTGTCCAGGGACTCAACTGGTCTAGCATACAAAAGAGAAGGTGCGCAATACCCACACCCTCCAAATCCATTCAAGAGAATCTATCCATTCATCTATCTTGGATGTGGCTTACTTTTTAGATTTGCTTACAGGTCACACACTCAGCAATAGCTTAGTTCGTATTGTACCACTTACCTTGACATTGGTATCCCTGTTTTCCTATGACACCCCTGAAAGCAAGAACAGGTTCACTTTAGGAAATGAAGTTTTAATTTGAGAAAGAAAAGGAAGAAAGGAAGGAAGAATGGAAGGAAAGAAGGAAGGAGGGAAGGAAGGAAGGAAGGAAGGAAGGAAGGAAGGAAGGAAGGAAGGAAGGAAGGAAGAAAAGAAAAGAAGCAGGAGAAAGAGTGAACAGAAAAGGGAGAGGAAGAGAGAGTCAGAGAGACTTACCTCCAACCACCCAAAGCACAGATATTCCAGGAAATGTTTAACTGGATTCCATTAAACAGCAGAATTTAATCCCTTCCTCCCTTTGAGGATGAAGGGATGCTTACCTACTTAGATGATGAATGCAAGCATGCCCTAGACTGGGAGATAAGTATACTGCATAGGTTGTATCTGTGGCATTTTATTTTCTGCAGGAATAATGACTTTACCAAGGTCCCACAGAGAGTAAGTGAGGGAACTGGGAGTAGAGCCTCAATTTTCTGATTCCCTGTCCAGTATTCTTTTTAATATACCATCCTCCTTCTTACCTGCCCTCCCTCCAGGCCCCTCCCCAGAGTCTAGCTAGGGCTAAATGTTACCAAATGCATTGGAAGCATTTATGAAAGTCTTATAGAACTCAATTAAATTAGGAAGAAATAAAAGGGCAAGCTGTCAGTGCTCCCCACCCTGCCTGGCCTCCAAACTGAGGAAAAGAAAAAAAAAAAACTTGGGAGGAGAAAGAGCCTTACCAGATGAAGTCTCTGCAGTGAGAACAGTAGGTGGGTTGCCGAAGGTAGGTGGCCATGAACTTGTGGCCATTAACTTGATGGACCCTGCGACGGACGGCCCCCTGTCGCTTCCTTGGCCGCATCCGCTCCCTGAACACTCGCTCCTCATTGTCTTTGGGTGCTGGGAAGGGATGAAAAAAGAGGAAAAGCAAAGACAAGGTGAATGAAACTAAATACTCCGTTTCTCCCTAAGATACTACTCCATCCCTGGATGATTGACACTAAGCCTGCAGGAGACAGATTGGAAACAGTCCTTTATTTACCTACAGAAACCAACAGTGTTCAAATTGCCCTCGTGTTACATTTGCCCGTGAGCTCCTGGGGCAAAGACTCAAGTCCTTGTATATTACAGGCTACCAGACATCCTCAGATTTCAGTCCAACCCCCAAAATTTAGAGGCTTAAGTTTGTTACAGATCTGGCCTCTCTCTTCTTTCTCACTGGCCTCAAGTATTTCTGCCACCCTTAAAATAATTTCAAAAGGAAATTCAGCAGATCCCTAGTATACTTCAAAAGTCTGACCTGAGAAGGAAAGTGACCCACTAAAAATGGACTATCCCTTTGGTCCTTTGAACCCACCATGTTAGGCTGCGATATCCCCACTATGGGAGGGAAAATAATCCTTCCCCAATTACTCAGGAAGTCTGTCTCTTCCTCCCTCCCCCATCCCATCCCATCTCATCTCTCCTCTTTTCATTTTACTCCCTGAAGAGTTGAAACCCGAAGACCTTTGTGGAAATATAATTACAGGGACCAACAGGAAGATTGTGTTCATCACAACCACTGAGATATCATTGGGAAGGCCAGAGTCACCCCATGACAAATCCCTGAACATCTCAAAGTGCCACAGACTAGTTTCCTTCTGAGAAAGCAGCCCCAGACAGGCAGTAAGCATCCCAAAGCAGACATCTGTGCAATGTAGAGTAGGAGGTATGGTTCAGTTCCATTTTTTGAACTCTGTGTCAGCTTGTTTGTATCTAGACTGCTGAGTGCTTGTAAGGGAGGGGTGGGTCAGGAGCCACCTTACACAGTCATCAGCCACTGGTCCGGGGTGATGGAACAGGCACTGGAGGCCTCACCATTACCCCTGGGTAGCTTTCCCTTAGCCTACCATGGTGCCTGAAAAATCTTCCATGAGAGGCTCATTTCTTTGAATAAGTGTTTTCTAGTCTCCTCTTTTAAGATGCAAACCTTCCTGGAAAAAAACAACATATTCAATGGGGGGGGGGGGGGGGGGGGAGGTGTTGGAGTTTGTATTCATTCATTTATCAATTCCTATCACAGGAAAGGAGAGAAGGGAAAGGAAAGAGAATGGAAAGAAAGAGGAGGTAAGGGGTAGAAAGAGAAAAGAAAAGTGGCAAAGGTCCAAAAGATGAAGCTGGGAGACAAGGAAAATTCCTCCAGCTCTGTGCTTCTGCACTGATGTTGGACTGAAAACAACACACTGGCCAATGCACCTGCTTCAAGTGGTCTTCACCCAACAGCCCTCCCAGGAGATGGAAATGACCTCATGCTTCCAAAGGAAAGGTCATTTGTGTCACTGGGTAAGGCTCCATCTAGCCACCTTAAACTTACGGTAAGTTTTGTCCACTGACTTAAGGAAAAAACAAAGACAGGGTGAAGTCCCAGAATGCTCACAAAGTTCTCTGGGATCCAGTTTATGAGCAGCCTCCAACAAAGAGAAGGAGGGTCACCCCCTGGGTGAGGGGAAAGTTGGGAAAGTTATCACAAAGGCTTGTTTATTGGACTTGGGTCAACTTTCTCAAAAAATTTGGAAATCATGAGCTTGGCTGGTCAGATAAATAACAGGGCTAGAGCAGCAGTTTATTATAAAGACATAAAGATAATGAGAGATACGCTTTGAAACAACCAGCCAGGGAGTTCCATGATAGCTAACACCATAGATGCAGAAAGCTGAGGGTCTTTGAATGGTGGTAGGAGCTGGGGAACTGGGAAGGCTGAGTGAGGCAGGTGGATTACTTGAGTTCAAGAATTCTGAGCTAAAGCAAGGCTAATACTAATCAGGGGAGTATACAAAGTATGGAACTAATATGGCAAGACCCTGGGAATGGAGAGCTACCAGGTCATCTAAGGAGGGGTGAATTACCTCCAGGTCAGAAATGGAGCTGGTCAAAGCTTCCATGCTAACCAATAGTAGGATTGGAATAGTGAGTTGTGTGCTATGCTTCCAGTGGAGGGGGGGGGGTGGGAAAGGGAAGGAAAGCAGGAAGGAAGGCAGGAAAGAAGACAAGAAGTCAGGAAGGCAGGCAGGAAGGCAGGCAGGAAGGCAGGAAGGCAGGCAGTAGGCAGGCAGGCAGGCAGGCAGGCAGGAAGGAAGGAAGAAAGGAGGGAAGGAAGGAAGGAAGGAAGGAAGGAAGGAAGGAAGGAAGGAAGGAAGGAAGGAAGGAAGGAAGGAAGGAAAACGTGGTAAGAGGCAATTGCTTCTGCAAAGACATGTGTACACGTGTAAGTATACACATGCTTCAACCTACATGTGAATGGTTTATCCCACCCAACTGTTCCATACAAGTGGCAGTTCTGGTTATCTGAGGCAGACCACATCCCTACGCCAGAATTCCAGGGATATTTGCCACTTCATCCAATTAGTCTGTAGGTATTTTCATGCCAATCAATAGCTCACAGCCTCTGTGCTCTCATGAGTCCTTGAAACAGACCGGAGCAAGTGATAGCATCAGCAGAATGCTCAGCAGTCAACCAGAAAGGATTTTATATTATATTTCTTATTACATTTTTTATCTTATCTTAATTTGTCTCCTTTCCTGAGCAGGCTAAAGCGACTTCACTCTGAACTAAGAAGCTAATGCTGACTCAGGGCTGGACAGCACACAGCATCATATATTTTGAGTCACAGAAGGCCTTAAAGATCATTTTTTCCAACTTCTTCATCTTGCAAGAAGGGAAACTGAGGTCCTGAGTGATCATATGACTTTCCATAGCCCACAAGAAAAATGAAGGGCAGAGCTAAGATTTAAACCCAATTTCTTCTGGCTTTTTCCATGTTGCCACATTGCCCCATGCCCAGTTCCATCCTCCTGGGATATCCTTTGGGGACCTATGCGGCAATGTGAGGGACAGGAGGCTAGAGAAGGCCATCCCCTCCAGGGATTAAGATGGCACCTTTCTGGCAGTTTCAGTGGGCCACCTTGTTCTGCCTTATCAATCATATTCCCCCAAATGCCCCTCCAGCAATGGCAAGTTGAGTTTTTATTACTAACATTTATAGAGATACTTAAAGTACACAAAGTGATTCACATAATTTATATCTTTTGAGCTTCACATGAACCTTATGAGCTATTATTATTCCCATTTTACAGATAAGGAAACTGAGCCCAACAGGGCTAAGTGACTTGCCTGTGGTCACAAAGCTAACAAATGTCAGAGATGGAATTTGACTCCAGATCTCCCTGACTCCAAAGTCCCTATATTAAATGCTTTTACCCAGGATCATAAGACTGCAAACTGAGAGCTGGAGACCCATTGGAGGTCACCACTCCCAATTCCCTCCCTTTTACCAGTGAGGAAACTGAGCCACAAAGAGGTTAAGCGTCTGTTCTGATAGTGGAGTCAGGTGGGCTATCTACCCTTCTCCTTCCTGCTGGAATGCTTTCTTGAGGAAAATGAATGAATGAATGAACATTTATATTAAGTGCTTCTATGCGCAGAGAATTATGGGAAGCACAGGAGATAGAAACAAAAAAGGAAGACAGTCCCTGATCTCAAGTCACTAACATTCTATTTGGGAGTCAGGAGAGAGAGAGAAAACATACAGCAGATTTCAGTTAAATGGAAAAAATCAGTGGTCCTTTGGTTAGAGTAGGAAGAGAGATGGTAAGGCATCTTCATTAATATCATTTCCACTGATAAAACCATATCCATTTCTGATGCCGAACTACTAGACAATTCCAAGGATTTGGAGGGTTAGAACTTTCCTTTCCAGGTCTTTTTAGTAGCCAAGAAGGTAAGGCTAAAAAAGTGGCTTTGTATTTTAAGGGAAGGGGAAGTGATTAAAGGAGCCCTTTGCAAATTTGTATGCTTTAAATAAAGTTTAGTTGCACATTTTTTAAATTGGTTTTTAGTTTCCTTAGTTTGATTGAATAAAAATAAAGTCCTTTATGACTGAATGTTCAATAAATGTTCACCTTTAAAAAAATAACAAATATAAAACCATAGGTAACTACTCCAAGGAAATATATTATACTAGAACTTGCATTTTTGTTTATATGTCTTATAACCTACCATCAATTAAATAGCAAGTTCCTATTTAAATGCTTGGACAGCTAGATAGATAGCACCACAGTGTACAGAGTGTGGGACCTGAAGTCAGGAAGACCTCTTTCTGAGTTCAAATCCAGCTTCAGACACTTGTTAGCTGTGTTATCTGAAGTCACTTAAGCCTGTTTGTCTCAGTTTCCTCATCTGTAAAATGATCTGGAGAAGGAAAAAGTATATCATGTTAGTATCTTTGCCAAGAAAATGCCAAATGGGGTCATGGAGACTGAAACTGAACAACTTAAATGCTGTTGAATGAAGCTGGAGAAAAATCACAAAATCATGTTGATTTCAATACTGCAAATTTATGTTACATAATTTCAACTGGACCCTCACTGCACCAAGGCAATCCTTTTACACCTCCCCAATCCATACACTGGCCCCATTCACCATAATGGTGTTTCCAAACCTTTTCTCCCTCCTCAAATCTCCCAAAGCACCCCCTCTCTTAACCCTCTCAGCTGAGAACTTTGATTCGTACTTCACTGAAAAAAAATGAAGCTGTTACCCAGGCACTCCCTCTTCCCACTGACACTGGCCTGCTTTCTGTTCCTTGCCCAAGAGACTCCATCTCCTAACTGTCCATTTTCACCAACTGTGCCCTGTGCCTGGAATTCTCTCCCCCCAATCTCTGCTTCCTGGCTTCTCTAGATTCCTTCAAATTCCAGCTAAAATCCTACTTTCTACAAGATCTCGTGTCCCCCTTTAATGTTAGTTGTCCCTCTGTTGATGATCTCCAATTTATCCTGTACACGTTTGTACATGGTTGTTTACGTGTTGTCTCCTCCATTAATTAGATTGTAAGTTCCTTGAGATAAGAGCCTGTCTTTTACCTTTCTTTGTATCCCTCGTATTTAGTACAGTGCCTGCAACAGGATGGGGACTTAATGAATCCTTGTTACCTGACTCAGAGAATTCAAGTGGCTCAGTTACAAGACCAACAAGAGATTTCTGAGATTGGACTCCAGGTCTCCTTGTTGCTAGCTTAATACTCTTTCCATTGTGTCATTCAGATGGAGTTAACTCCAACTCAAGACAATGGTTCCCAATGGACTTGGCTTAAGAAAGCAGAAGCCCAAAGCAGGTGTACTGTTCAGAAACCTACAGTGTTTCCCAGCTGACTACAATATGCACAGAACAGAAAAAGCACTGGGCTTGAAGTCAGGAAGATTTGATTTTGGATCCTCGCTATGATTATAGGTAAGTCACTAAGGCTCTGTGGGCCTCAGTTTTCTCATCTGAAAAGTGACAGGGTTGGGTTGACAAAGTTGATGGCCTCTAACGTCCTTTCAGCTCTAAGTCTACGATTTTATAATATAAACTTTCTAGCTTGATATTGGAGAGTAGCCAAGCAAGGTGTTGTTCAGTTGTTTCAGTCATATCCAATTCTTTATGACCTCACTTGGATTTTTCTTGGCAAAGATACTAGAGAGTTTTATCATTTCTTTCTCCAGCTCATTTTACAGATGAGGAAACTGAGACAGAGTTAAGTGACTTGCCCAGGGTCACACACACACACACACATTTAGTAAGTATCTGAGGCCGGATTTGAATTTAGGTCTTCCTGACTCCAGGCTGGGTGCTCTACCCACGACACCACCCAGCTGCCCAAACTGGGTATCAGCCCTCATTTCCCACTATTCCCCTACACTAACTCTCCAATCCAGTTTCTCTGCTCACTGTTCCCTGCCCACACCATGAACTTTCTTGTCTCCTCTATTTTCCACCAAGCCCCCTGCTTTATAGCAGAAGCCAGTCCCTTCTCTCAGAACATCGTCAGCTGCTGTTTACTGAGCATGTTCTGGTGTCGGGTGTGGGAGAAGGGGAGCAGTCTTTACACATTCAATTACCACATTTAGGACCAGCCCTCAAGGTTTAGGTTGCTATCAATGACTAACAACCCCCCCTTTGGCTCCAGTCCTCTAGTTTATTAATTAGCATGGGAACCCAAATGGAACATTTTCTCCAGAATTGTGGAGATAGATGACTTAGTTCGCCATTTCAATGGATTTCAGAGACTTTAGTCTCTGATCCATTTCATAGGTGAAAAATGCCAAGATCAAGTGAGGAAGCATGGAAAAGGAGGAGATAAACAAATATCCTGAAAATAAAAATCAAAGAGTGGTATCCTTTATCCCCAGAAGAAAATAAGCTTGCAATATTTTCTAGTTAAATGACTGTTGCCTGACAATAAATTTTCAGCATTAAGTAAATATTTATGTAATGCCAAAGAACATGTTCTTCATGCTGAACTCACACAATACATTAAAGACATTTTCTACTCAAAACAGGAAAAGGGAAACAGCAATTAATTCCTCACAAAGAGATTATTCTATGCTATCTATATCTTCCCAGAGCTTCAAACAATGTTGCTCAGGAGTGTCTGAACAGAGATCCACCCAACTGTCTACATGTCGTATTTCTTTTGTAATCTAAGGGCAAGGGAGCCACTGACTCCAAGATTTTTGTCTCAAATCTTAACATAATCAACTTTTTTTCTTTCTCTCTTTACTTTATGATTGATTTTCCCATGATCATAGTAATAATGATCATGGGAATGCCCATCTAATGCTCAGAGATTTCAAACAAAGCATCCTTTGGAAATAGGTCCCACAGCAAGATTGTCATCATGGGTATTGACCCAATGGTGACAGTAGCAGTGTGTCTATGCTTTATTGGATGAAAATAAAATACACATGTCTAATTTACATGTATGTCAGATACCCTTACACAGGCAATAGGAGAGCATTTCTCCTTCAGGAGAATTTTCTCCGACTAGTCTCTCATCTCCCACACTGTATTTCTCTCTCCAAATCTATATGACTAGAAAGTTTCCAAAAATACCACAATTTAGTACCAATTTTTTTTCTGCAAAACTTTTTTTCTGCAAAAAACTTTGGGTTTGAGAATTCACCTCAAACATTCTGAGTTTGACGGGAACCCAAGTGGAACGTTTTTCCATTATTGCTGAGATAGCTGATTCAGTTCTCCATTTCAATGAACTTCAGAGACTTTACTCCCTGATTTCTTTCATAGGTGAAATATGCAAAGACTGAGTGGAGAAGCAGGGAAGTAGAGGAGATGCTTTTGTACTGGTTATCCCTTATGCCTGGAATTTACTCACTCCTCAACACTATCTCTTAGAAGCCATGATTTACTTCAAGGCTTAAATTCAAATACCACCTTCTTGATCTAAGGTTCATGGGCCTCTCCTGCGCATGTGAAGTTGAATGGGGGAGAAATTATATCTTTATTTCCACTAATCTCTTACTGAATGTAGCAATTCCTCAGTTATGAACCAAAAACAAGCAAGAACTCTATCCTGAGAAAGGGTGCATAGGTTTTTCCAGACTGCAAGGTAGTCCATGACAAAAAAAAAAAATTAGTTAAGTCTTGTTCTAAGTGAAGCTTTTCTTTATCCCTCCCCATCATCACCCTCTAGTGCCCATCTCTAAAATTTACCATGGATAAAATCTGATGCAGAAGGGGAAATTTTTTTTTTTTAGGTTTTAAGGATCATATTCAGGAAGAGGTGAGCTTTGGGAATGCCACAAACAGAATAAGCATTGAAAATTAAAATGAATATTTTTTTTGAGGAGCTGAGCTAAGGAAATGAAGAGAAAAAATCAATGATGAGAGCAGGGGGAATGAAGGTATATGATTTAACCCCCAAAGTTCAGTTTGGTTCTTGGCTAAGGTAACTGACTATATGACTTTCTGAAAGGAAACAGATCTACTCTGGGAGACCCATTTCATCTTGGTTAAAAGCTAACCCTTTTCTCTTCTTCAATCCTCTTTGTGCAGACAGCTCCTGAACCACATTTCTGATCCAGCAACATTAGGAGAATGCACTTTTTTTTTTCTAGGAGAGTTGTAGCATGCCTGATATGCCCTTCCTTTCCTCCATTCCCGGTAAAGAGAGGATGAGACATATACCCCAAATTCAGTAGCCACAGACATACAGGGTGTGGGAGAACTCCCATCTGCATTCATTAGCTCTTTGGATCACCAATCTTAATGCTCTGCCTGCCCTGCAGCAGTGAATTCTGGTGTCACTTTGAAAGTGCATCTACAGAGGCACAGAAGAGAATGCCAAAGGAAGAAAATCCTTCCATATGGGAATGTGGGAGGTGGGGACTGCTGCTGTCATTAACTTTTAGCACAGAATTGACTCAGCAAACCACTGGAGGGCAGCCCTGACTGCTGGTGACCAGGCTCCCCGGTACTGAGCAGTGCCTAACACAAAGCCCCTGAATTGCTTGTTTTTACGTCTTTAAGGCTCCCATAGGATACTACAGTATTGGCAGCCTTTAAACACGACTAACTACCAAGTGGATACCCCACAGGTTAACTGCTGCCAATGAAGTTTAAAAAAATCTCATGGAAGGGATCAGTCACTGTGAAGGGGAGAAAAATCTTTCTCTAACATTTCTGCAAATTCTCCGCTGCTGAATTTTAGGTCATGTGTTCATGCAACACAGTCATAGCTGAAACTGCAGAAAGGAATGCAGAGGGGGGACGCACACAAGTGCCCCCAATTCAGAGGTCTTCAGGAAAGAGTGCTTCATGCCCTCAAACAAACACTTGGTATCAAAGCACTTTCCTGCTGAGATGAGAGAAAAGAATACGTCTGCCTACCTACATATCATGCCTAGCACATAGTAGGGTTTAATACATGTTTATTGACTGACATTTATACAATGCTTTGAGAGTATCAAATCACTTTCCTCATGAGATGAGAGAAAAAAATGATCTAGTTATCTAGCTAGTTAGCTAGCTATTTTTCAAAGCTCTCCATAATCTGGCCCCTTCCTAACTTTCTTATACTTTACTCCCTATCACATAACCTCAATGTCCATGGTCTCTTTGCAGCTCCTCCCATACAACTCTCAGTCTCCTAACTGAGCCTTATCACTTGCTATTTCCCATGCTTGGAATGCTCCGTCTCCTCGTCTCTTCCTCCTGGCTCTTCTGGCTTCCTTTAACTTTTAGCTTTAGTCTCATCTTTTGCAAGAAGACCTTCTAGTTCTTCATTTTAGTGCCTTCCCTCTGAAACTATTCCTAATTTATCCTGTATAGATCATATTTGCACATAATTATTTATCTATTATCTCCTCTATTAGACTGTGAACTCCTTGAGAGCAGGGAATAAATATTCTTTTCCTTTTTGGAGGAGTGGGGGACAGGTATCCTCGGCTCAATGACTGGCAAATAGTAGGTGCTTTAAAAATGCTACTTAACTATCTATATCTGAAATGAGAGGAATCTATCCAAAGACAAACCCTATGGAGTAAGGATTGTGAATTTTATTTCTATTTTACAGAGCTCTGAGTGTGTTGTCGGATGACCTATGACACTGATTTGGTAGTTCTGTGTGTTTAAATGGATTAGATGATAAGCTGGTTTCTCTGGGACAGAATTTAAGAAGCACTTGAAAGGTCTTAATGTCCTTGCTTAATGGCAACAGAAATTTTCCTATTATAAACTTTGGTACTTTAACTGAAGACTTTGATTTCTGTGAAAGATTAGTCATCGATGCCACAATGTGGATAAGGTACAAATCTTTTTCTGAAAGGAAACTTTTATACTGGTAAAGAAGGATGAACAGGGGAATTGTGTGCCTAAAGCATTCAAGCAAAAAGCCAAGAAGTAGATAGAAATAGACTAGATCAGGCTGAGAGATTGGGGAGACATCATAGTCAAAGGCCGTAGATCAGGTTAAAGCTAAAGCTATATGGATAAAGGCCATAGGTGATGCTGCTCAAAATTAAAGAGGTTAGCTCTTAAGATCGAACAAATACACAAAGAATCCCTATAAATTAGGCATTTTCCTCTAAAAGAAAATGGAATAGTGATGGCACACGTCTAGAAAAACTAGTAAACCCTCTGGAAAACTCAGATATTCGAAAGATTGGTCTCCAGTTATTTACTAGTTTTAGACATATTTTGATGATTTTTTTCCTTTTCAATTTACAATTTTCATTATATTTTGGTTTTCTATCACCTGTACTGCCCAAATTATCACTTCCTCCAAGCCATCTCTTATAGAAAAGTATAGAAAAGAAAAGGTTAAGCAATACTGATTCAATAATCAAGGTAGAGTTGCACACCCACTGACTACTCCATTCTCACAAAGTGAGGGAGGGGATATCTCTTCTTTGAGGTCAAGCTTGGTCATCATAATTTCATAGCATTTCATCTGGTTTATTTTGTTACTGTTCTTTCCTTTCACATTGTTATAGTCATTGTATCTACTGTTTTCCTGGTTCTGCTTACTTCACTTTGTATCAGTTCAGATCAATCTTCCCTAGCTTCTGTGTATTCACCTTCAAAGAAGCTATAAAGGAAATATAAAGAAGTGTTTACACTTCCTTAGAAGGCTTTAAAAAGCTGACACACCAGCTCTACAATCAGCTGAGACAAGAGGAACTCTAGTAGATGAGAGAAGAGAGTCTTCTCTGATAACTAAGAAGAGACTTAGCTATTGGGGTGGGGAATAGAGAGGGAACTGTCTCTCTAGAAGGTGCCTCTAGGTTGACAGTGGTATCTCATAGCACCCTACCTAAGCTGATTAAAATGTAACTGAGAAATGTTTAACAGAATAAATAAAAATACAACAGAACACAGATAAGGTCAACATGTTTCTAAGTTAAAACGCAACCATGGAGACACATATGTGCATTCTAATGGGCCCATTTCCATTTGGCCTCCATTTCCAGAAGGAGAGGCTGTGCCCAGGAGAGAGACAGCTGAGAACAGCTCAGAGCAGCTGGTCCAGGGAGCCAAATGGAAGGAACTGCCCTGCAGAAACATTACACCCAAGGGAGGCAGGGTGAGAACACCTTGAGAAGGAAAAAAACATCTTGGCTCTGCAGCTGGAGGTGTCCATTGACTTGGACACACATTCTCTCTACTGGTATATTCCATGTGTTTGCTCACTAATTCTAGGGGGAAGAGAAGAAGTATTTATATAGCACCTACTATGTGCTAGGCACTATGCCAACCAAGCACTTCTTACAAATGTTACCTCATCTGATCCTCAGAACAACCTTGTGAGGCAGGTGCTATTATTATCTCTGTCATACAGTTGAGGAAACTGAGACTAGATTTTTAACTCTTTCCTTTCTAACTTCACACCCAGCATTCTATCCATTGTAACACCAGCTGCCTCTATATGTATTGATGGGAAAGCATGCCCCAGGTTTATACAGAGAATATTTCATTACTACTGTCCTCATTTTGATATTTCAGTAAAAGCCCTTGCCTTGAGCTAATTAGATGTTCTAGCTGACTACTGAAAGTAAATGCACTGGTGACGGCTTGTAAGCTCTAGTTTTAGGAGTACAGATCCAGAGTACCTTAAACCTTCAAGGGTCATCATTCCCCAGGGAAAAGAATACAGAGTAAGACCTACACCTTACATTTGACTTTTTCTCCCTGATAACTGATATTTACATAGGTTTTACACTCTTCAAAGAATGGTAGATAACACCTAATATTATCTAAAGTATATTGGATAACATTATCTGTAGCCAGCTATTTGGTAAAGTGGATAGAGAGTTCAGCCTAGAGTCAAGAAGTCCTGAGTTCAAATCAAGCCTTAAATACTTACTAGCTGTGTGATCCTGGGCAAATCACCTCAGTCTCCTCAACTGTAAAATGAGGATAATAACACAACTTACTTAACAAGTTTGTTATGCGGATCAAATGAGATAATATTTGTAAAGCAGTTAGCATACTACCTGGCACATAGGAAACACTACACACTTATTTTCCTTCCTTTTCCTTCTATTATCTTGTGGGCTCCACAATGCACATGCCAGTGTTAACCAAAAACATATCACAAATCTGAGACACAGTGTTGTAACTACATTTATCACAAGAGAAATGAACATGGATATGGAACCCTAAGTCAGGGCAAAGAGCTCACCATTCAAACAGAAGCTTTCATATTTATGAAAATGCACAGGCAAGAAATACAGGTATTATTATAATTATAAGAATGCTGAGACTCAGAGAGATTAAGTAAATTGCCAGTCACACAAAGGCAGGATTTGAACCCAGGTCTTTCCTAACTCTATAAGTCCAGTGCTCTTTCCTCTGTCCCATGATACGAAAATGACAAGAGAAACTATCAGCTCAGTTACCCTGTCCCTGAAAGGAGAGGGGAAAGGAGAGAAAATGTCAACCATTGATAAAATGAAAGTGTTAGCCTTGCTTTTGGAAAAGGCAGAGTTTGGGGGAGAAGTTTTCTGGTTTGTATTAGAAAGCAGATACTAGAGCCAGGCTGAAGAATATTTAGCACCCCTCACCATTACCCCACTACCACCACCACCACAAATACATTCTCACACCAGCACACAAAGCCAGATTGCTTTAACCAAATTACAGAGAGAAGTTCAAGGTCCAGGCTAATTTGCCAAGCTGACTCCAGTAATTTGATATACTGAAAAGAATGGGGTGAGGAAACACATGGTATGTTGCTGGGGACTGGGCCAGTCACCAACTCAGCAGCAAATGCTTGGAACAAGATCTTCCTCCTTGCTTTTGGAGCCAAAAAGAAGGTAGAAGTTTCAGATGAAACCATCCCCTCCCCCTCAAACCTGCTCCAAGTCAGCTGCTCATCAGCACCTTTGTCTCTGCCAAACAATCTTCAGCCTTGGAAAAATAAGAAAGGGCCTGCTGTCTTCTCCCCATCACCAGCACTCTGCCTCTGCCCCAGGCTTGAAAGCCAAGTCAAGGAGTCTGATTTCTCTGATCCCCAATATTTTCTTTTTCATCACAGAACAAAAGCCTTATGTCACCCTCTGAAACTATTTCCAGAACGTGGGAGCAAAGATACTTTGGGGACGACCATCAAATCTTCTGAGTTTGGTTTAGACCACTTTAGACCATTTGCCAGTGAATAACATAGCGTATGGAGCATTTATTAAATTTCAGGAAAAAAAAATCTGTGTAGAGATCTGCTCATAAAAGCATTCTTTTTTGTTGTTCAGTCATGTCTGATTCTTTTGTGACCCCATTTGAGGTTTTCTTGACAAAAATACTGCAGTGGTTTGCCATTTCCTTCTCCAGCTCACTTTACTGATGAGGAAAAAGAGGTAAGCCAGGTTAAATGACTTACCCAGGGTCACACAGCCAGTAAGGGTCTGCGGCCAGATTTGAACTCAGGAAGATGACTCTTTGCCAACTAGCTTTATAAAAACATTCTTTACTTCATTCAATATTGCCTTGAAATCTTGCAAGCAACACAATCTGGATGAAGGTTGGGGATGGGGGGCAGAGAACAAAGAGTCTTTCCTGGGCTCTCTTTCTGGACAAGGGGAAAAAATTACTTTCTGCTACTGGAGGAGAGACTGGGAATACTGAGAGTTACCCTTTGCCTTGCCCTCTGCTTTCTCATGTTTCTTACGATCTCCCTCATTTGTGCTCAGAGCATTTCCCATTTTCTTATGTTCATTATGATGCATTTCCCATTTTCTTACTTATGTTCTAATTATTGGTGCCTTTATGTATCTACTAGACTATAAGCGTGACAACAGTAACAGTGTCTTCCCTTTGTTTCAGTTGTTTTGCCTAGAATATAGCATGTATGTAGGAGATAAGCCAATCAAAGAATAAGTGAATACTAGAATCCTTTGAAATGGCTGCTGGAAGTGGACCATCATTTCTTAAAGGGAAATCTCACTGTCTACTGATTGAGGCAAGGGGAGCAACTTGGATTAAGAAGGGAATAAGTAAGATTTTGCTGTCTAAGAGAGATCTGAAAGGATGAAAAAGCAAAGTCATTGTTACTGCATCCAAATAGGCAAAGGTGAAATTGTTAAGGGTGCTCTGACTGAGGAGCAGCTGGATGATGCAGTGGATAGAGCACCAGCTCTGGAGTCAGGAAGACCTGAGTTCTAATCTAATCTCACACTTACTAGCCATCTGATCTTGGGCAAGTCACTTAACCCCCAATTGCCTCCAGAAGAAAAACAAAGTGCACCATTGGGCAAATAGTCCAAGCAAATACAATGAGCCCTTAATGAAACGGAAAAAAAAAATCCATCTCATTTGCAAAATCTTCATGAAGCATAAATGATGAACATGACTATAGACCATTAGGTCCATGTTGTATTCTAACAACAGTCCATGTCCTAAAGGATATTACTTCCTACTGAGAGGATACAACATGTAAACAGCTAATCATATACTCAAATTGATTTGAATTTCTCCCCTATATCATCTCCCAGAGAGATTTGTACACAGTAGACACTTACACATACTTGTTCACTGAGGCAATACATCTTTTCCTACAATGTGCAAGACACTGTGAACTATACCATTAAGTAATCATTGCATGAATGATGGAAATAAACAGCACAAACCATTAGGTAAGATCCTTATTACAACTTTCTGCCAGCACAAAAGCAAGTCATCATGGGTAAGTCTTCCTGATGGATAATATAATTAAAGTGCCTTCTTGCAACACAGAACTGCCCTGGTCTGTCTGAACAACATAGCAATTCACAGAGTGCCCATCAGAGGAAAATGTGACGATATGTTTAAAACCTCCAGGTTTCCTTGCATTGGATTCCTTTCATCTTCTTTCCTCCCACCCAGCAACAGAGCTTTGTCATTTTCATAAAATAGTACAATCTACACATTCCTCTGCTCTCCTACAAGTCTCACCAACAATCTTTAATTAATATGCAACCTCTAGCAATGTTCCCTATTTTCATGCTTACTTAGCTTTAAACTTCATGAGCCAATGTACTGAGTTTACTGATTCATTGGCCCACCCAGCAAAATAACAGAAAGAACATGCCATGTTACTGCCATCATATTCAGGGTCTCGTGCTGCATTTCACTGCCTATTTTTTAATTACTGTAAAAGAGAGGGCATGTGTTTGATAATGACATTGTAATATTAATAATGAACACATCTCCACAATGGGATTATTTTTCTTATGAAACTTTTCTAACTATCATCTAAAATACATCTCTGGAAAGGGGTAGAACACGCAGATGGCAGAAAGAAGAGGAGGGGCACATATAATTTCTAGTGATTAACATGGGGTCCATGGATAGATTTGTGGGCATCTGTGAGCTTGAATGGGAAAAAAAAGAAATCTTTATTTTCACTAACCACTAATTGAAATGTGGTATTTCCTTCCATTAAGAATGTTAAAAAAAATAGTGGTGATAAGAAAGTTTCACCAGACTTCTTAAGGAGTCAAAAAAACAGAAGGTCCCCTTCTATGGAGACCAGATACAAAGCAATCTATTAGGAAGTACCAAATGACATAGAATCAAATTCCTTATGCAGAGGAAAAAAAACCTGGAATGAGTCACCACAGGAAAGTGTGGTTAATCAGAGATGGTTCCTCGGACGAGACTGGATTGAGATACATCTTAAAAGAAATTAACAGACCAGGGGCTGTGAAGAGAGGAGGGAGAGAACCAGCAGGTACCCATTGTAAACCCCATTAGTTCCTGCCTAGGTCAGTCCATGTTATCCTTCAGGTTGTCCCTGACTCCACCCAAACCTCTATTCCTATCTGCAGGAACAAGGTGAGAAAGCAGGCCAATCCAACTCACGGATTGCGTATAAACTCAACTGAGTATAAATGAGTATAAAGAATGCAGGCCAAGGGCTGGATACAAACAACAAGGTGGAAGCTGTCGCTAACAGTGCTGGCTCTGAGAGTTTGCATTCCTGTACACTGACAAGGAAATACAGTCAGATTCAAGAGAGAAGCTAACAATTGGAGGGGACCAAGAAAGGCCTCATGGGGGAGGGGTGTTGAGGGACAGCAGCTTCTCTTTTGCCTAAAAGGGTCCCTCAAGGAGGAGACCTTCCATAGCTCATCCCACCTCCTCCCTTCCCAATCACAGCCTTTGTCCAAACCAGGTCCACTTCTAGGTCTCTGCCATAGATAATGTATTTCCTTTTATGACATCGCTGAAGTGCAGAGAGAGAGGGTTATGGACAGTGAATATGGAGTCCCCTCCACCAAGCCAGGGGATTTGTGATTTAGCATATATCTCTTGCATATGCCTTTTCATCAATGACAGTGGAAAGATTTATGGGATAGGGTAATGGGACCCATTACATGGAACTGTGACTTTTTAGTTTCTTGTCTATAATAAGAGACAACTAATAGATGATGCAGTAGGTAGCACAGTGCCAGGTATACAGTAAGTGCTTAATAAATGTTTGTTTCTTTCCCTATATTCCCCTATTATAAAAAAAAGTTCTTCCTCTGTTTCCGGATAGTTTATCATTAGACACTTTCTTCTTTGGATGGGTTGGCCTTTCCATCACAGCACATTGGCATGAAGCTAGCATTTGAGTAACATTCCGAAGCAGTAGAAGATACAAGAGAAGCTCTTGAGGAAGCCCCCTATCTCAGCTCACCAGGGCCATCGAGCCTTGCTCCCAGCCTGAGTGATCCAGGAAAGAATCCCCGACCTGTAGCCTAAGTGAACAATCAGACTTGCGCTTTCCCCTACCCCAGCAGGCACCCCACAGAGTTAAGCCATTTATTGGTTCTTGCAGTGAAGTCAACTGAGCTTCTTGATGAAAAAAAAAAGGGCTAGATTTTCTTTCTTTCCCTTTCAGAGCCATGAGGGCCTATTTCCATTCACAGCCAGAAAGCTTGGGGGGGAATCTGCTGCATTATGCAAAAAAGTAACCAAGCTATGGGCAAGGGGATTTAAATACGGCCTGCTTTTATTTATAAGCAGGAGGGACAGGACTGAAATTCAATGGCAGAGGGCAGGGAAGACAGCAGGCTGGGTTTGGGGGGGGGGGACATATCCACCTTCCTGAAAATTCATCTCCTTGTATTTCACCCACATAGATTGCAGCATTGAGATCAAGTCCAAAGAAACGATGTCAGGTGGACCACAAGGGTGGGTAGCTCAGCTGAGGATTGCTAGATAAGGCAGAAGGAGGATCAATGGGCATTCATCCCCATGTAGGTCTCCACCTCAGCAGCAGTCAGGGGCTTTGATAATGAAGGGAAAAACTAAAAGTGCAGCAAGTCTTTAAATTCCCTGATTATAGTGTGCCCACAAATAGCACTGTGTTATCAAGAAGCAGGGGCGTATGCAGTGAGAGGAAAAGGGGAATCACACCAGTGAAAGGAGGGAATCATGACTTTCAGCTGGGGTAGCTGTGGCAGCTAGGTGGGGCAGTGGATACAGTCCTGGGCCTAGAGTAAGGAAGGGCATGAGCTCCAATCCAGCCTCAGACATTGACCACCTGTGTGAGCCTGGACAACTAACTTAACCTCTGTTTGCCTCATTCTCCTCGTCTGTAAAATGGGGATAATAATAGTACGTACATCTAAAGGTTGTCATGAGGATCGATTGAGATAACAATCACAAAGCACCTAGCACAGTTTCTGGAACACAGTAAGCACCATATAAATGGTGGATATTATTGTTTAATTATTATCACAAAATGAGATAATAATTATAAAGCACTTAGCACATAATAATCGCTATATAAATGTTAGATTTATTATCACAACAAATGAGTTTTTTTAAACACTTAGTACAGTGCCTGACCCATAGCGTATGTTCGTCCCTTGTTGCTGAAGAAGATCATGCCATCAGAGAGATGACGACAGGCCTTGCACTTGACTTTGTTTTGAGGGAGGGAGGGCTGGGCAGGTCACCAGCCTCACTTCTCCTCCAGAGCCATCTGAATCCAGTGACCAGATACTCATCAGGATGACTGGAGATGACCCAGGATGAGGCAATTGGGGTTAAGTAGTAGGTACTATATAAATGCTTATTCCTTTCTCTTCCCTCAAGTCTATCTTGACCTAAAGTAATTCAACTCAGAAACCTGTGTTTCTTCTATATAATGAAAGGGTTGAACTAAATGATCTCTAAGCACTAAAATCCTATGACCAAAGGTCATATCATATCAGAAGAGGTAAAAGTGTTCCATATTAAGACTGTCTTGATAGTACTAAAAGCAAGTGTCCAGACACCTCGGCAGCGGATATGGGAACCCAGGATTCTAAGAATTACCGCTTAAGAAACTAAAAAGTCACAGTTCCACATAATGGGTCCCATAATTACCATATCCCATAAACCTTTCCACTTCCATCAATGAAGAGGCATAGACAAAAGGTATCTGCTAAATCACAAATATTTGAACAAATATGGAAACCCAGCCTAATGAATTGGTCTCACTTTGCCCTCCAAGTGCCCATGATAATCCTATTACAGTATGTTTTTACTAAATTCCTTTACCACAGCATAGTAAAAGAAGTTCAAGGAAGGAGAATCCCCCAGAGGAATGGCATCGGGCCAAGAATAAAGCCCAGTGTTCCTGACCTCTTAATCGAGTTCCTTTTCACTCTGCCATTCTCCCTCGTGTAAATGCACTATGACATCTTTATCATCCTCCCTTTGAATTAAAAAGTGAGAAACTAAAATTAAATAAAGTGTCAGGGCCAGGAACTGAAACTCAGAGAGAAAAAAAATACAACCTAAACCTTTTCTTAACAATTTCCTTCACATTCTTAAATGACTTACATTTCTAGATGTCACTTAAAGATTGGTCAGATACTTTCTAATATTTATAACAAGGAGGAAAATGAGCAAATTCATTCATTAGAAATTTGTCTGTCTTTCCTCTGTGAAAAAATAGTCATTTATTTATTTTAAGGAAGGCATTTTGACTTCATTAAAGCTACCGTTGCCAACAAGGAAATGAAAGTGTTTAAATTTCACACATATTACATAGCAAAGACCCAGACTTAATCCAGACCAAGCAGAACCAAAGTATAATAGCATTCCACATGTACTCCCAGAAGATTGTCCTTCACAACAGAATTTTAAACTAGACCCAGAGTAGAGAGTGTGTTAATCCTTCTCTGAAATTACAGCTATCAGCTGCACGTGCACGCATGTGTGTGTATATACACAAAAACACAAATGGATATACACACACCGGCATATACGTACAACACACACATACTGCTACAAGGTAATACATTGGGAGAAAGTGCTAGAATGGACAAAGTGCTGGTCTTGAAGCCAAGAAGCCCAGAATCCGAATCCTGCTTCAGGGACTTACTAATTTCTTCTTCTATTCAAAATGAGGAAGTTGAGTTCCCTTCTCTCTGGTCCCTTCCAACATGAAATCGATGACCCCATAAAATAACAGATCCAGACAGAGCTTTAAGAAAGTTGAGGAGGGAGTTAGCCCTCTCAGCTGGAGGAATGTGGGGTTGGATAGAGGCCCAATCAACCAGCCAACGAATATGCGTTATTATCAAGGAAGGTTTCATGGAGAAGATAACACACAAGTCTGGCCCTGAAGAAAGAGACAAATGCCAATAAAGTTTTGGATGTGGTGTGTTCCAGAATGGGGGAAGGATCAGAGAATGGCTAATGATTGAGCTTGGAGTAAACAAAAAATATGGGAAGAAGAACAGATGGGAATAAGTTTGGAAAAATGATTTGGAGTCAGATTATGAAAGGCCTCACATGTCAACCTAAGTGAGCTGGTTAGGTGTGATCATAATGAAGATAGTGCTATGAGTATGTGAAGACCAGTTAAGAGGCTATTACAATTGTGCAGGAGGTAGGTAATAGGAGACAGAATTAAAGTAGTTGTTATGTGAATGAGAGAGATGCAAGAGATACAGTGATAATTAATAGGATCTGGAAACTGATTAGATATGGAAAGTGAGGAAAAAGGAAAGATAACAGATGACTCAAGGATTCTTAAATCTGGATAGCTGTGGGACCATCAACAGAAAAAATTGGGAAATGATACTGGTGTGTGCGTGGCTATGGGGAGAGGAATGTTGAGCTCAGTTTGGATATACTGAGTTATGGTTTGAGATGTCCATTTAGAAATATGAGACTGGAACTCAGGAGAAGATGGAGACTTGGTAACTACATATTGGGGAGTTATTTGGATAATTAAAGGTTGTGGGTATCAGCAGAATTCTACCTTTAGAGAGAAAATAAAAGACAGCAGAACACAGTTTTGGAGGATGTACCTGCTTAGGAAAAAGCAGGAAGAAAATTACACAGTAGATAAGGCCATGAAGGACTCAATTAGACTGGAAGAGAGTCAGAAAAAGGTGGTATCACGGAAGCTGAAAACAAGAAGAGTGTTCAAAAGAAAGGAAAGGTCAACAACGTCAAATTCTGCTGAAAGTGAAAAGAGAGTAAGGACTCAGAAAAGACTATGGGATTTGGCCATTGTTGGATAGATAAAAATCCCCAGGTTCATAGAGAGACCCCAAAATTCAGTATGCAACTGTGAATTAGTCATCTAATCCCTCCTTCTGTCCAGGTAACCTGTAGTATACTCCCATGATAATATCCTTTCCATTTCCCTTCATTCATCTTCATCTAACACTCTCCACCATGTTACCACCTCTCCAACATACATTCACGTACCTGGATTTCCTACATGAGCATATATTCTTAATATTCAGTGCTATTCCATTTCCCCTTTGACCTATTCTGTTCCTTTTAAATAAGGTATACCTTCCTAAAACCATACTCCAGGTATGAATTTTAATCAACCAAGTCTCAGGTGACTATTATGTTAAATTTGTCCTTAAACTGAGGTCTGTAACCTTTATTTTAAAAAAATATTTTATTAACTGTATTTCAATAGAATTGGTTTGCTTTGTAATCCTAGATATTTTAGTTAAAATCATGACTCTGAGAAGGCATCAATAAGTTTCACTACAGGGCTGAAGTGGTCCATGACATGTGCCTTGAGCACCTTGCTCCTCAACCCTCTGCTGTTACGCAGCTGTTTTCAAGTCAGATCCAACTCTTCATGACTCCATTTGAGGTTTTCCTGGCAAAGATACTGGAGTGATTTGCCTTTTCCTTCTCCAACTCATTTTACAGATGAGGAAACTGAGGCAAAAGCATTAAGTGACTTGCCCAGGACCAAACTGCTAATAAGTGACTGAGGCCAGATTTTAACTTGGGAAGACAAGTCTTCCTGATCACATGCCAGGCGCTCTATCTACTGCACCACCTAGCTGCCCTCTCATCATCCATGCTTTCTGCATTTATATATGGATCTCTGAGGACAGGCGTATATTACTGTCTTCCTTCTGTCTCCTGTGAGAGAGAAGTTGCATCAAGTGGCAGAGTTAAAAGACACATTTCAGGTCACTGAAGGGAACAGGTGGGAAGGAAGGGAAGGCAGCTGATTAGAAGATGCTTTTTAGAAGTTTCACAAGACTGGGGAGTAAAGTCAGCCTGAGGGGCTGGCAAGGTCATGTGGTAGTTTTATTTAAATTTGGATAGACCTGAGTTTATAGGAAGAGAGAAAAGACCTAGGAGAGGAGACAGAAAGGATGAACATGAAAATAAAAAACTGGACAAGATCCCAAGGAGAAAAAAAAAGGAAAAAAAAGATCCCAAGGGAAGCAACTTGAAGTAACAGAAAGAGTAGTACAGCGTGAGAAGATAGGTCCAAACCTCAGCTCACTGTGAGCTCTCTCAAAAACCACTTGGCCCCACTGAGCCTCAGTTTGAACTAGATGATCTCCAAAATCCCTTTCAATTCTATGAAACCAGGAGTAGGTCCACTAGGTGCTTAGTTAGTGATCACATGGATTTTTCTAGAAATGAAAAGACAAAAGCACAGGGATAGAGAAAGCAGCCAAGGGAGGTCCGATAAACAGATGGCCTGCTAGAGACACCAGACAGGAGGGCAGCCAACCATAGGAAGATCTCGCAGACCAACAGGTAGAGGTCACATCAGGGAATAGGAGTAAATTGTCTGGAGGTAGGTGGGGACCACAGTCCTAGTCAGTGAGTCTGGGAAGATGAGCAACTAGCTTAGAAGGTTGGGGAAATAGGAGGGAAATGTATCTTTGTGGAATGGAACAGCAATGTTACGTACAGGGATTAGTCTTGCAGGCATAATTCCAGGATCTGGAATGATTAATGAGGAGGTAAGACTGCACCCCTGCCTCAGAGGTATGAGGGTGCCTAGCAGGACTAAGAGACTCAGGCCCAGGGTGATAAAGGAAGGCCAGTCATCAGGGCACAAGGCCAGAGCAGCACCAGCAGGCAGCAAGGCTAAGTTTATGTGAAACCAGTGTGTTCTTGGCCTAACTCTGGAGAGTAAAAAGGCTTGAGATGCAGGGAGCCAAGCTGAACATTATTTATTGATGTCACTGCTACCTCCTTGTTGGGAAGGCCTATCAACGATTGCTGTTGGCAGCACTTTCCCCATCTCTTCTGCTGCTCCCCTCTGGAACAATGGCTTGTTAGTTTATTCCAGTGAGATAACAGTCATGAGGGTACTCCCTACTCTATGGAACACTTCACACACAAGAGGTAGGCTTAGAGGCAAAAACCTTGGGTTCAAATTCTGGTCGTTATTAGCTGTGTGGCATTAGGCAAGTCACTGTTACTTCTCTGTCACTTTCCTCAGTTGAAAAATGAGGATAATAATGCTGATACTACCTCCACACAGGGCTGGACAAAGCGCTTTTATACAAAGTGCTTTATAGACCTCAAAGTGAATGTGTGAGTTGGTGGCGGTTTTATCTTCAAAATAACCTGCATTAACTTCTTTTTAAAGCTAGTGCCTGGGGCAGCAAGGTGGTGCCGTGGATAAAGAGCCCTGAGCCTGGAGTCAGGAAGAACGAAATTTAGACTCAGCCTCAGACACTTACTATGTGACCTTGGTTAAGTCACTTAACCCCATTGGCCCCTGTTTCCTAATTTGTAAAATGAAATGGTAAACCACTCCCATATCTTCTCCAAGAAAAGCCCAAATGGAGTCATGAAGAGTTGGACATGACCAAAATGACAGAACAAAACAAAAAAGTCAGTGCCTTCTCTCTCCTGACTATCTGTAACTTATCCTGTATAAGTCTGTACATACTTCTTTGCATGTTGTCTGCCCCCATTAGACTCTGAGATCCTCGAGAGCAGGGATGGCTTTTGCCTTTCTTTGTATCTTCAGGATTTAGCACAGTATCTGGCACATAGTAGGTGTTTAATAATGTCTGTTGCTGACTGATTCTGAGACAAAGGTAGAATAAGCATTATGATCCTCATTTTATAGACGAGGAAACTGAGGCCTTGCAAAATTAAAGTGTTGGGCAGCACGGATTTAGAGTTAGAAGGTCTGGATTCAAAGTCCAATTCTGCTACTTCTGTTTACTCAATTCAATTCACACCGTTACTAATCAAATAGTTCATGAGGTGCTCTGGATGCAGACAAAAATGGAACAGTCCCTGGCTTTAAGGGACTTCACTTCTTTGAGGAGACAGCATATGCACAAGTATATGGAGACTATGTACAAAAGAAACATAGTATGCAAGGAACTCTTCTTATTACCCTGTGTGACCTTGGGTAAGTCACTAAAACTGGCCCCATATCCTTCATTTACAAAATGAGGAACGTGTGCTAGCTATGGTCTTTTAAAACCAACTCTAAATCTACAGGCCTAGGGTCTTAGCGACTTCTTTGTCCAAGTTCAGAGAGCAAATCAGTGCTGGAATCATGACAAGCACCCCGTTTTCCTGAAGCCCTCAGACTTTCTGCTACCTTTGTCTTGGAGGAGCTGGTTCACTCACCATCTGCAGAGAGGAGGCTGGTGCCATTACTACCATGCTCTCAACTCTCCTGCCTCCTGAGCGTGACAATGACATTGACTGTCTCTGAAATTCTGCAGCCTCTCTCCGACTCTCAATGCCCTGCATAAAATATCATATAGATGATTGAAGAGCTTCTCTCTTCCCCAGAATTCTCAAACGGCAGGGGTGTACCTGACTACCAGGAGACTGGAACACTACCAATCTGAGATTTGCAGTTTCATGTATAATCATCTTTTTTTATTGCACTGTGTTATGAAAATGTTTGTTTTATCCATAAATTTAAAACAAAATAAAATAAAAAGTGGAGAAGGGAAGGCAGACACTTGCAGGGAAATTTCTCTCTACCTCTTGCTAATACAGGGGCAGCTGGAAAGAGGCCTGATTACGTATTTCTTCAAGGGGCATTAAGGCCAACAGGAAGTGTGTAGAGTACTGGTATTTGTGGCAAAGGACATTTGTAAGTGGGTGGGAGCGGTCAGCATGAGGGCAAAGAAAGGAGAGGCCATAGCTGTGATGAGTGCATACTTTGGCAGGAAGGCAAGGGATAAGGTGACTACAATCTGGCAATGGGTTGTCAGTTACACATTGATTTCATGGTAAGTCCATGGAACCAGTTCAAAGTAGAGAGAAGCTGGCAATCTGTAAGCTTGGTCACTGTGATGTGTGGGATTGTGGGCATGGGGGTTTATCTTAGTCAGGGTTTTCTGGCTTGGTTGCTAGCACCACTCCTGTAGCCTAGGGCCACTGTGGAAAAATCATGTTCCCATCTAGTACAATTTGGCTAAATTTGAGGTAGAACTGGGCTCACCTCTCAGTCACTCAAAGATGGTTCCTGAGTGCACTTGGCAATTGATGGTGAGTAGTGCACTGGGCAGTTGGATAACCAGCGTTCGGTCCTGCGTTGCAGTTTGGATATCAGTCTTGACATCAGTATAGTTTATTTTATTTTCACAAATTTTCCTTTTCTTTTTTGGGGACAGGAGGGAAAGTAATCGAGGTTAAGTGACTTCCTCAAGGTCACACTGCTTCAGGCCTGATTTCATTTCAATTCCTCCTGACTCCAGAGCCAGTGTTCTATCCACCACACCACCTAGCTGCCCCTCATTTTCACAAATTTTCAACGGAAAAAAGGGCCAGGTTAGCAAGCTAGAAAAACCAACAGATTAACTAATCGTCTGTGTGTGTGTCTAAAACACACTTAGTCATCGCCTGTGCCTGCAGTTCCTGGCAGTCTTATCAGAGAAGCTGGAGAGGCCACAGGGACAGAGCAGTGGACTGGAATGTAGAGGACTTGGTGTTCAGCTTGGTTCAGCCAGCTGACTTGTTCTGTGAATTCCAGCCACTCTGGTTTCCATCCAGCTAATTCCCCATTGCCTAGTGGCTCTGGGAATTCCAAGAGCCTACAGTTACATGTTGAGAACAAATGATCTTGTTTTCTTTCTTTTAAAGAAGAAAACTGTTTTTAATCTGAATTTAACAAAACAACAACAACAAAAAAGATTTTCATATATACAATAGGAAAAAAGTTAATATATGAATCCATAAATCTCTATTACATGTAACTTGTTTTTAAATATATATATTCATATATATAGTACATCCAACATATTGCTTTCAAAGTTGTCTTGCTTATTGGTTTCTCTTTGAACTTCCTTTTGTTCTACTCTATACATTCAATGATTCTCTTTTATTTCTTCTTTTTCTCAGTATCTCTATCCTTAGCTTTCCCTCATGCCCTAAATCCACCCCATACACATGCACAAAAATTGAAAAAGTAAAAACATAATCCTTGTAGCAGGTCAACAAAACAAATCCCTACTTTTCCAATGTCCAGTAATGTCCATCTCATTCTGCCCTGGATCCATCACTACTCTGTCATAAGGTGGGCAGAATGTTTCAGGATTGGTCTTTTGGATTCATGCTTGATCACTGAACTGATCAGAGTTCTTGTCTTTCCAAGATTTTGTTTTATAATGTTGTAACTTATAAATAGTTTACCTGATTTTTCTGCACCAGTCTTCCAAGGTCTCTGTAAAAACAACTCTTTCATCAGTTTTATGTCATAATAATATTACATTACATTCTTACACCATAATTTTTCAGCTATCCCCTAATTGATGAGTACTCCCCCTAACTGCTGATTCCAGTTCTTTGCTACAACAAAAAGTCCTGCTATAATATTTTTGTGGATATTGATCTTTTTCTTCTTTCTTTATCTCTTTGGGGCTATATGCCTTCCAGTCATGAATGCAATAATATTGATGATAACAGGTAACATTTTTGTAGAAATTTAAGGTGTGTGATGTTGTTAACATTGCCATACTATTGAATTCTCACAATAGCCTTATGAGGAATGTTATTATTATATCCATTTTACAGACAAGGAAACTGAGGCTGAGAGCGGTTAAGTGATGTGCCCAAGGTCACACAACTAGTTAGTTTTTGAAGGATTTCAACTTGGCTTCTCGACTTCAAGTCCCACACTATTCATTGTCCCACCTAGTGGTCAATTTTTTAGTTATGAAATGATTTTTTTTTTCTTTTCTTATCTAGTTTGATTGTGATTTGATTTTTTTATAGGTAGGTCATTTGTCCATTTGAAGTGTATTATATTATATGATATGAGATTTTGGTCTAAACCAAATTTCTCCCAGACTGCTTTCCAGTTTTCCCAGCACTTTGTTGAACAGTGGAATCTTTAACGCTACTAATAGGGTCCTTGAATTTACTATATAAACTGCTCTGTGTTGTATGCTTTACTGGTACCACTGACTGACTTTTCTAGTTATTAGTACCAAATAGTTTGGTGATTATTGCTTTGCAGCACAGTTTGAAGTCTGACACTATTAGACACATTTCCTTCCCTCTTTTCCCATTATTTCCCTGAAGAAACCTGATCTTATTTTTTCCAGATAAATGCTACTTTGTTGAAATTGTTCATTATTTCATTAATTTTTAGTTGACTCCCTAGAATTCTCAATGAAGACTTTAATATCTTCTGCAGAAAGGTTTGCTGTATTTCCTCTTTACCTATGTTTAGTCCCTCAATTTCTTGTTTCTGGTCTTATTGTTATAACTATCATTTCTTACTGTTAAAGCTCTTTCTCTTAAATAGGGTGAAAAAGGATATCCTTACTTGACCTGATCTTATTGGAAAGGTTTCTGGTTTATCCTGGTTATATGAAATGTTTGCTATGTTATAGAAAAGTCCATTTACTCCTATTCTTCTAAGTGTTTTTAAACAGAAACGAATGTTGCATTTTGTCAAAATCTTTTTCTGCACACAGTTAATCATTTGACTTTGTTTTTATTAATACAGTCATCATTTTCATAATACTGAACCAGCCTTGCATACTTGGTTTAAACCTTACCTGATTATAATGTATACGGGTTTTTTAAAAAAAATATGTTGTTGTAGCTTCTTTGCTAATACTTCATTTAAAATTTAGGGATAATGTGCATTAGGGATAGTGGTCTATGATTTTCTTTCTCTGATTTGTCTTTCCCTGGTTTACAACTCAAGACCATATTTGTATCATAAAAAGAATTTTTTAACAAATAGTTTATATAATATTGGAATTATTTTATTTTTGAATTTTTGATGGAATTAACTTGTAAATCCATCTGGTCCTGAATTTTTTTTTCTTTGGGAGTTCATTTATAGGTTGATCAACTTCTTTTACTGAGATAGAGTTATTCAGTTCTCTATTTCTTTTTTCATTAATCTGGGTATTTTGGGCATTTTAATAGATATTTACCAATTTTATTTAAATTGTCATGTTTGGGTATATATAATTGGGTGAAACAGTTTATAAAAATTTCCTTTATCTACTCTTCATGTGATTTCTCCTTTTCTTTTTTGATACTAGCCATTTGGCTTTCCTTTCTTTTTTAAAAGCAGACTAGCTAATGAGTTATCTATATTTTTTGAAACCTTCTAGTTTTATTACTTTAATTTCTTTTTGCTTTTCCTTTCAATTTTGTTGACCTCATCTTGGATTTTTAGAATTTCTGTTTTTGTGTTTATTGGAGCTTTTAATTTACTGGTTTTCCAGACTTTTTTACTGTATGACTAATTCATTAATCTGTTCTTTCTCTTTCTGCTTATGAAAGTGCTTAGAGACGTAAACTTTTCCCTCAGGCCTTCTCTGGCCACATTCCAAAAGTTTTGGTATATTATCTCATTGTTGTCATTTTCTATTGTTTCTAAGATTTGGTTTTTGACTCAAGAATTCCTTAGGTATTTAATTACTTAGCCTCTAGTTAATTTTGAATCCTTTTTCCAAAGGCCTTTTACTTTTCTTATTTTTCTACGTTGTGGTTGGTAAAAGGTATGTTTATTTTTTTTTTTTTGCTTTTCTGCATTTGGGGACTGGGGGTTATGCCTTAGAAAACAGTCAATTCCCACAAAGGTTGCATTTATACCTGAGAATATATCTACTTCTTTTTATTCCTACTTAGTAATCCCCAGAGATCTATCATAGCACACTTTTTAAAAATTCTGTTCAAAGTCCTTGACTTTTCTCTTACTCATGCTTTAACTAGATTTGTCTAGTTTGAGAATAGGTACATTATATTTACCCAACTTAGAGTTTTAGTGTCTATTTCTTCCTTTAAAATGATTAACTTTTCTTTAAGTATTTAAATGCTGTGACATCTCATATATGTGTATATGTTTATATGTGTATATATAAAACATAATATATGCAAGTACATGTGAATATGTGTACATGAATATGTTTGTATAAGTACGTGTGTACATTGTGCTTGTGTGTATGTAGACATATATGTGTATATCATATTTATAAACACGAAACCCACATATATATACAAACTGTCCCAAAAGTCTTAGGGCACGACAGTTTTAAGCCTATCCTAAGACTTTTGGGACATCTGACATATGTTAAATACTGATGTTAAGGCACTATCAATAGTGCTTTTAAGCAGAAGGTAGTTTTCCTATTTATCTCCTTTAATCATCTATTTTTATTATTGCCTTGCCCAAGATCAGTGATTGTCATTCCTGCTCTTTTTGAGTTTACCTGAAGCGTATAGACTTTTTGCTCTCAATTTCTAAACCTTGTACAAGTACGCATCCATCACACATTCCTTTTACTCAGCTTCAATTCAGCATTGGCTTCAAGCAAAGAAAGCACAACTGTCTTGCTTTGGATTGTAATTTGAAAGGCTTTTGGACAGTCTCCCTTTTTTCCAAAGATGTTCTCCAGGATACCCAAGATTCTACCATTAGAGATACATTTTTTGATTGAGTACTGTCCTCTTCAGGCTCCAAGTTTGGATATAAATATTCCCCTTGAAGGAACAATATGTCTTAGTCTAAATGAGTTTATAAGACCTTATTCCTCGTAAGGAAGAGATCAGGGCAACATAAAGGCTATGTAGCAATAAATAATTGTACCTGACGTTTATATAGCCTTTTAATTTTTTTTTAAATTTTTATCTCCATTTCCAAATTCTCTCCTTCTAGCCCCTGCCCCATCCATTTTGAAGGCAAGAAATATGACACATATTGTACATATGAAGTCATACAAATTTTCCAGAGTACTTTCTTCTCAACATCTATGTGAGGCAGATAGTATATGTGTTATCAGTGCCATTCTACAGGAAGGGAAACTAAGGCTCTGAAATGCTAAGTGACTTGTCCTGTTGTCACAAAGCTAATGTGTGAGAGACAGTTTTTTTAGTGCAAGTGTCTTAGTTCCAAATCTAGAGTTTTTTCTGCTCTTCCATGTGGTCTTGGGGGAAAGAAATATAGAAAAGGGTGTCTGGAAATGAGAATGATGAAGATAGATGTAAGAGAGGTTCTAATTCTGCTACTGGTCATAGCTCCTAAGATTTAGAGTAGAAAGGAATCTTAGAGGTCAGTTACTCTAACCCAGTCACCTAACAAGTAAAGGAACCAAGGCCCAGAAAGGCAAACTTTGCCCAAATTCATACAGGCCATGAAGGAGCTGGGAATTAAACCCAGGTCATCTGAATCCAAATCAAGTGTTCTTGCCACTACCCCATGCAAACACTTGACCTGCCTGAATCACAAAATGCTTTCTAGGGAGTAATTTACCCACCGTAAATAGAAAAGATGGGTTTGTCTTTCAAATAATGTAGACTGGCAGAGCTATCTTTTCATTGTGCCTCAAAGGGAATGAAGCAGAGCTCATGATTCAAGGGTACCTAGCTATGGTGAGCACAGGGCTTTTCAGTTCATCCCTGGCACCCTGAGGTTGCCTAGGAAATGTTAAATAAAAGCAGCAAAAAAGAATCTATTTGGAGCAAACAGGAGGTATGAAGAGAAAGAAGGCAAAGCACAGCTAGCTGGAGAACTGAGACATTATTCAGATAATTAAGGGGGAAAAGAGGTGTGAATGGATCCAGTCAAAAACCTGGACCCACTATGAGTTTGGAATAGTTTGGATTGAGCCAGGAGCTAAAAGACCAAAGAAGGGTTCAGGCCCCTCTCTGGTACTCTTTACCTACAGGACCTTGGACCTCCAAGACAAAGAGATAATTCACTACCTACCTCCAACTTCCAGCCATTTTATAGGTGAGGGAATTCAGTTCTTTATTGGTTCTACATTTCTATAAAATTTAATTTTTAGAACCAAGGTAGTGCAGTGGATGTAGTATTGGATTTGGGATCAGGAAGACCAGAGATCAAAACCTGCCTCAGACAACTAAAAGTTGTATGAACCAGAGCAAGTCACGTAACATCTGTTTCCCTCAATTTTCTCATCTGTAAAATGGGAATCATAATGGGACTTACCTCACAGGGTTGCTGCAAGGATAAAATGAGATAACATATATAATGTCTTGTAACCTTGAAGTACTATATAAGTTCTAGGTTTTATTAGGACTAACAACTATACCAACAACACCAATGATGATGAAGATGAAGATGAAGATGATGCTAAATTCCCCCCTCATTGACTTTTGGGGGTAACTCATGTTACTAGGCTCAAATATTTTCTTCACTTGGCTCACAAACACATTGCCACCACCTTTGAGGGAGACAATCTGTGGGGAATTCTGAAAAACAGAAACCTGGTGTGTAAGAAGAAAAGGGCAAGGAGGGGAGGCTGTTTACTTGAATCCTGTTTGACTTGGAAGAAGCAATCTGGGCATTCTGAAATGTGGAAGGCTCTTTACACCCACCCTTGTCTCTACTGAGGCATCTGGGATGGTGGAGATGGAAAGCAATTCAATAAATAAAAGGTCACAGTGATGAAATAAAGAGCGAGCTCAGAGAACGCTGAGTCCTGCCTGATTTGACTTGAGTGGTAATTATATGGTCACATAGCAGACAAAACTTACCTCCAAACATATTCAAGGGCAAAGACTTAACCCTAACGTTAAATCCAGAATTCCTATTAACTTCACCTTATTGAATCCTTAGCAATTCGTAGGTACACGCTAGGGAATTGGCTGAGTCTCAGAGAGGTAAAAATGACTTGCCCATGGTCACACAGCTAGTAAACATGAAAAGTAGAGTTTCAACCCAGGTCTTCCCAACTATACAGTCCTAGAAATCTAGCCTCTACACTCATATTTGATTTAATATCATATTACTGAAAGCAATTTGGAACTTAGCCCAAAAAGTTATTAAACTGTACATGCCTTTTGACTCAGCAATACCACAACTGTGTCTATACCCCCAAAGAGATCAAAGGAAAGGAAAATCACCCATATGTACAAAAATATTTATAAGCATCTCTTTCTGTGATGGCAAAGAAGTGGAAACTGAGGGGATGCCCATCAATTGGTAAAAAGCTGAACAAGTTATGATATATGAATGGGATGGAAAACTATTGTGCTGTAAGACACATAGGTACTGATTCAGAGTGAACTGAGCAAAACCAGAAGAACGAGGAGCATACAAGAACACTAATGTATGGTGTCCCAAACACCTCAGTGAAGTTCTAGGTTTTTATAGCTAAAAACTGCAATAAGATTTTTGGAACACCCTACGTAATGAAAACAAGCAACTTGGAAAGTAGGCGCTCTAATCAATGCAATGATCAACCATGACTCCATTGGACGCACTTAATGTTTTATTTTTTCTCAATTACATGTAAAAATAACTTTTAATATTCATTTTTTACATTTTTTGAGTTCCAAATTCTCTCTCTCCCTCCCCTGCTCCTGTCATTAGAAGACAAGCAACTTGATATAGGTTATATATGTACGGTCATGAAAAATATATTTCCACATTAGTCATGTTGTGAAAGAAAACACAAACAAGAAAAATAAAGAAAGTAAAGAGAAAGTATGCTTCCATCTGCATTAGGACTCATCAGTTCTTTCTCTGGAGATGGATAGTATTTTTCATCATAAATCCTGATTCCAGAGGACTCACGATGAAACATTTTACTCTCTCCCTAACACAGAGAGGTGATGGACTCAGTGAAAAAGATTTTTTCTTAGACATGATCAATGTAGGAATTTGTTTTGCTTGGCTGTACATATTTATAATGGAGGAGGGAATAAAGAATATAATGTTAATAATGCACATTTACAGAGCACTTAAGTTGAGACAATGCTTTTATCACGGCCTTCCTCTCCTCACCAAAAACATAAAACAAGATGTAAGGTAGATGGCAGATGTATTATTGTCTGCCTTTACAGATGCAGACACTCAGACTCAGTGGGCAGACAGAAGACTGCCCACACTCCTCCAGTCAAGTCAGTGTTGGAGCTGGGATCTGACATCAGTTTCCTCTCAATTCTAAGTCAAGTATACTATCTCTCTTTACCTTACTAAAGACTGCAAAACTATATGTATGGTATATCTAATGCACACTAACATAGAAGTAGAGAGTTAGAAATATGAGTATTCCCAGTTCTACTGATATTTAAACCATGTTCAGAGGAAGCTTATTAGTTAATCCACAAATGAGGATTAAGCATACAGCCTCATCCTCCTCCCTATCACAGTGGCCTTCATTGGAGAAAATGATGGCGCAAGTTGACAGTACAGCTATGTTTTCAGCCCTCTATAAACACTACATTATTCTTATCAAGACAGTCAATAATATTGATCATTATTCAATGTAAATGACGCTTGACCACATAAATCAACCTAATGCATTCTAGAAAGTTACTTGTGTTCTATCCCTAGGGTTTTTCCTTGTTTGTGCATCCCCAGGTCAAAGTGAAAGTATCTCTAAGGCTTTTATAAAAGCACTGCCATAGCTAATGCTCCTTCTCAGATAATAGAATCAAAGGCCTGAGAAACTTTTAAAAAGGGCCTTAGACAATATCTAGCCTGATCCTCTGATTTTTCAGAGAAGGAAACTGAGGTCCAGAACTTAGGGTAATGTTGTTCAGCCAATTCCCCAAAACCAGCCCTGTTCATAGGCTCATAGATATGGAGCTGTAAAGAATTTCAGAGGTCACCTAACCCAATTCTCTAATTTTAACGGCCTCCCCAAGTTTTACTTTGCTCTTCACTCCTCTATCCCATGTGTCCATTCTAAGAACTCCTGGACAGCAGTCAAGAACCCAGGTTTTCTACATGGCATTGTGAGATTGACAAAGAAATGGATCTGTTTATCAGCCCATGGACAAATGAAACTGGAATCCATGTTTTAGCTAAAAAGTTATAATGCCACAAACACCAGATCCAGATCCCTAACACCAGAGTGCTAAGCAAGAGGGTTGTGATGGATTATGAAGGAATGAGCAGATTCAAAAACAGAAGTTTAGTTGGGCTTCCAGGGGTTTGGTTTGCAAGTGCACTCAGGATATAACATAAGCAGATTCTGGCCTCATTCTTCACTTTTAGTGACTAGTCCAACTCAATTTTTCCTCCATCCCTCCCAGGAAGCAAACTTTTAACCTGCAGTTGGGGCACATGGTGCTAATGGCTGATAAACATACAGCACTTTAAGGTTCGCAAAGTGCTTTACAGGCTTAATCTCATTTGATCCTCACACTAATTCCTTGAGTCACCTATTACTATCCCTACTTTACAGATGAGAAAACTGAGCTCAGAAAATTAAATTTCTTGTTTATGGTCACATAACAAGTTAAGTGACAGAAGTGGAATTTGGATTCAGTTCATTCTGACTTGTATTGACACTACTGAAAAAGAGCATAGGATTTGAATCCTGTCTCTTTGTAACCTTTAGCAAGCCAATTATCCTGGCTAGGCCTCAGTTTCCTCATCTGTAAGATTAAAGGATTACACAAACAGAATGTAAGCTGTTTCAGAGCAAGAACTGCTTCATTTTTATCTTTGTATTTCTGATCAAGTCAATCAATACTTAATTAGTTCAGGTTATTCACTGAAAGATCATATACTGAAGCTGAAGCTTAATTACTGTGGCCACATGATGGAAGACAAGACTCACTGGAAAAGACCCTGATGTTGGGAAAGACTGAAGGAAAAGGAATGGAAAACAGCAGAGGATGAGATGGATGGAAAGTGTCATGGAAGCCAAGAACATGAGCTTGGACAGACTTTGAGAGATGGTAGAAGATGGAGGAACCTGACACACTTTAGTCCATGGGGTCATGAAGAGTCAGACACAACTGAACAACAACAAAAATTTCCAGTGCCTAGAATAGTTCCCTGCATATAGTAGGTGTTTAGTAAATGCTTACTGAATTGAATTAAATGAATTTAGTTCAATGATGTCTAGGGTCTCTTCCAAATCTAAAAGTCCATGTATATAGCAGTTTACAGTGCTAAACAGTAAATATTTTATCTAATGTGATGCTCCTAACAGCCCTATCAAGGGATGCAGGGCAGGGTATAGCCCCATTATACAGGTAAGGAAACTGAGACTCAAAGAAGTCAATTGGCTTACCCAAGGTCGCATAGGCAGTATACAGTAGAGTTAAAGAGTCCTAGAGTCAAGGTCTTCTGATTCTCATGTCACTGCTGCTACTATATCATGCTCCTCATATACAGCATAGCTAATACTTGTCTCCATGGACCATAGCCTCAGGCAGGAAAGAGGGAGAGTAATTATATCTTCTTGTTCTCGACACAGAGCACTAACCCCAAGCCCAGACAGTACTGGATGGGTGCCATATTTTTGATGGGGGCTCGGTCCTTTCCCCTCTTTCTATATGTAAGGGGGGAGGGAAATAACTGAATAAAGGAATCAAGTCATGCTACCTCAACCAAAGTAAAGGATAAAATGGTATGGTATGGTTAAGGTACAAGCATTTTATCACTTCCTTTAGATGGGCTCAAGTGACTTGATTCACTTACCCCAAATCTTACCCATCTTGATGGCCCTACTCAAGTCTTCATTCCTCCAATAATCCTTCCCTGACCACCACCACCCCACCACCACCCCCTCCTCACCCCCGCCCATTGTATTTTCTTCATCCCCTGATCTACCCTAGCTTTATAGAATGAAGTATTCATTTAGAAATTCATTATATTCAGGCCTGTAACACTCTCTGATGATTTCATGACTGTACATCTTGTTTCCCTTACAACCCAGGATTAGCCCTATTTGGTGGGATTCCCACTGGGATCAACAAAAAGTAATGAATTCAGGAAGCAAATTAACAAAGTAATATTCATGAAACTTATTAGAGGGATAAACTGTCATTCTGTGTATTCTTCTGTTCCCAAGGCTAACTGCTGATCTTTATTTCACATTTAATTCAGTTTTTATTTACAAATATTTAAAGTACTTAAATATTTTCAAGAGTGACCTTAAATTTAAACAGGCTATTTAACTGAGAATAGATACATCAACATAAGCAAAATTTTATCTTAGTGGAAGTTAACAGTTATGGTAATATAAGTGAATGAATTTTCTAAAAATAATAATAACAATATTCTGAAATGGTTTAGAATTGTGTTTCTGCCAAATGAAACTGAAAAGACATTCCCAAAGACAAGTACCATTCTTTGCTCTTGCTTGAAGCAATATATACTGGGGTCTTCTGGTGTGATGATTCCCCTAAATATTTAGTCTCAGAACAAGGTCATAGCATTTGAGTTACCTATCCAATACTAAAACCAATGAGATGTTTGGGTCTAGGATATGAGTTAGTGCTTTGCAATAACTGGTGTGCAAATTCAACAACTGGCTGGCAGGCCATGAGTTACTGTACAGAGGAAAGGGAAGGAAGGAAGGAAGGAAGGGAGGGAGGGAAAAAGAGGAACAGAGAGGAAGAGAAGAGAAAATGAGGAAGAATTGTGCAGACAGACAAACTTCAGAGATTGGTCATGAGATAATCAGTGTAGCAAGCACTTAAGAAGTTAAGGATGTTTTTTACAGAGAGGCCTATTTGTTCTCTGAAAGCAAAACCAAGCCCAAGCTCAGCATGGCCTAAGGCTTTTGTGCCAACTCATGCCATAGACAAGCAGAGGGTTCCTGGAAAGATGAAAATATACAACCAGCAAGTCCCCAAAACACAGAAGCTTTGCACCTGGACCTCTCATGTGTTCTCTTTATGATATAAAAATAAACACTCCTTTTTTAAAAAATATATTAATATACATCATCCCACGAGATCAAGGATGATTTCTAGACGCACACACTGACCCAGCAGAGCTGCATTTGGTTATGAAAAATAAAGAAAAGAACATAGACAGCATGAGCAATGTGAGTGATCTGGCAGCCCTGCAACATCAGAGGCATGAATCTTCTCTCCTGCCACGTCCTTTAGCAAAATGCACCCCTATCTGTGCGCTCCTTCACTTGTAAATTCCATGAGTATCCACTCTTTCCCACTGACATTGTACATGTCTTTGTGGGAGAAGGTGCCTCAAGTTTATTAATGCACAGAAGTATTGTTGCTACCACTTTTATTACTCCATTTCTGTAAAATGCCTTTGCTTTAAGCTGATTGTATTTTCTAGATGTCTAGAGTCAGTATTAGTACAGAGGACAGAGTGTCAGGTCTGAAGTCAGGAAGACTCATCTTCATGAGTTCAAATCTGACCTCAGACATTTACTAGCTGAATGATCCTGAATAAGTCATTTAACCCTTTCTGCCTCAGTTCCTCATCTATAAAAGGAACTGGAGAAGGAAATAACAAAGCACTCCTTCGCCTCTGCCTTTGCCAAGAAAAACCCAAACAAGGTCATGAAGAGTCAGGCACAATTGAAACAAGTGAACCGCAACAAAAAGAGTCAATATAAACACGTCGGTGGGGGCTCATGAGCTGTAGTTGTAAAAGTCCACAGAGTACCTTGAACTTGAGGTAATCATTCCCCTGGGTGACTCAACGAAGTAAGATCTGAGGTTGAGTGGAATAGAACCAGAAGGAATATTACACATGCATGGTGGTAAAACAAAAGAATAGGAGATCTGATTTAGATAGAAGGAAGAAATCCTAAACAATCTTGTCCATTAAGAGATCAGAGATCCAAGTGACACTGGGTGACACCAGGACAAGGTACTGGTCTGCTCCAGACAAAGCATGCCATTGTGGTAATACTTTAGCACCTACCTCGGGCAACCGTAGGAGACCTATAAAGCTTAGATAATTTAGACTGAAGGAGAATGCAAGATGTTCCATCTCCTGCCTGTCAGACCTTTAAAAAAAATCACAGTTGCTCACGAGGACCTAAGTGGATTAAGTTCTGTCTCCTTTCATTTTCTCTCCCTACCTGGAAGGTGGAGAGAAGTTAATATGCAGAGAATTCAATTCAATTTAACAAACATTATTTAGTGCCTACTATATAGTAAGCAATGAAAATACAAAATCAAAAAATGAAATCAATCCTGCTCTCAAGGAAATCATATTCTATTGAAATAGAAGATAAGGGGGAAATAAAGAAATGGGATCATTCACAGACCAAACAGTAAGACTGGCATAGTGTGTGGTAAGAGCCCTGGTTCTGGAATCAGAAGGCCTGCCTCAGACATTTACTTAGCTATATGATTCTAGCTACTTAACCTCTCTGCCTCAGTTTCTTCATTTGTAAGATGGAGATAATAACAATGTCTGCCTCCCAGGGCTGTTGTGGGAACCAAATAAAAAATACATATAACACATTTTGCCAATATTAAAGCAATATACAAATGTTAGCTGTTATCACTGGCATCACTGGCATCATCAGTACCTGTGAACTCCTATAGGACTTAGCAACTTTATCACATAATTTAGAGAGACAGCATGGCTAAACATCTAACTGTGGATCAGGAAGCACGGAGCAGGTGAAGAAGGCAAGGGTGGGGAACGGAGCAGGGCAGAGAGCCAGACCAGGGAAGAGCCAACCTGGGTGCCACCACCTGTAAGAGGAAGGTAGCCTCTGGTAGCATGCAATTCTAGCTCGTTCTTGGTAGCTGCTACATTCATTTGTTTCTATGATGCTAAAAGCCTGAAAGTGCTTTCCCTAAGCATACTCTCTGACGCTTAGCATCCTGGCAAAGCCCTGGTGACTACCCTAATGACAGCTTGCCTGAAGAGATGCTACAAATCCACTTGGGAGCTCTCACTCCCAAAATGTCCTTCTGTCCGCCTTCTGGGGGCCCCAGCGATCCTGTTGTCGTGTCCGACTTCGTGACACCATGTGGGGCTTCCTTGGCAAAGATACTGGAGTGATTTGTCATTTCCTTCTGCACCCCATCTAATTGGAGTCTTCCAAATCCCAAGAGTCAGAGCATTGAGAGGAGTCAAGAGTATTGAACATTATAACAGTAATAAAGCTGGTTCTTACAGATATTCATTTTACCCACAGTACTTGACATGGTGTTTTGCACATACTAAGTTTAGGACACAAACATTTAATTGATTACAACTCTAAGCCAAATATCCCCTTATATTATCAAAGACAGTGTGATATACTGGTATGTAGGTATAGTATAGTATAATATATATATGTATATAGGTATATAAAAACACATATGTATGTACGTATGTATATTTTATACACATATATGTATATATAAAAAACACATATGCATGTACGTATGTATATTTTATATATATACATATACATATGTGTGTGTGGTATATATGGAAAAAGAACACTGGATTTGAACTCTGGGTATTATAATTAATTCAATATGTGGGCTTGATCAAATCACCTTGCCTCTTAGGGCCTCAGTTTCCTCACTACTGTATAAGTGCCTTGGATGGCATGACCTCAAAGTTTTAAATTCTGTAATCATAATCTCTAAGGCCCCCTTTAGCCGTCATATGTAGACTCCTTGAGAACAGGAATTGCTTCATTTGTCATATTTGTATCCCGAGTCCCTAGTACAATTTCCAGCATAAAGAAGGTGCTTAATAAATGCTTGTTAATTGTTTGCTTGATTGACTGATCCATTTCCCCTTAAACAGAGCACTGGGAGGTTTTGAAGCTAAATGTAAACACTTCCAGGACCTGTGATTTCATTGCTTTTCACCAGAATAGTTCAAAAACCATTTTTAGTATAAACAAGCACAGCAATGGATGGAGGGATGGAGGGATGGATGGAGGGATGGATGGAGGGATGGATGGATGGGTGGATGGGTGGCTGGATGGGTGGATGGATGGATGGATGGGTGGATGGGTGGCTGGATGGGTGGCTGGATGGATGGATGGATGGATGGATGGATGGGTGGATGGATGGGTGGCTGGCTGGATGGATGGATGGATGGATGGGTGGATGGGTGGCTGGGTGGATGGATGGATGGGTGGGTGGATGGGTGGATGGATGGGTGGGTGGATGGATGGATGGGTGGCTGGCTGGATGGATGGATGGATGGGTGGATGGGTGGATGGCTGGCTGGATGGGTGGGTGGGTGGATGGATGGATGGTTGGCTGGATGGATGGATGGGTGGCTGGGTGGGTGGATGGATGGATGGATGGATGGATGGATGGATGGGTGGATGGGTGGCTGGGTGGATGGGTGGATGGGTGGCTGGCTGGGTGGGTGGGTGGATGGATGGATGGCTGGCTGGATGGATGGATGGGTGGCTGGGTGGGTGGATGGATGGATGGATGGATGGATGGATGGATGGGTGGCTGGGTGGATGGATGGATGGATGGATGGATGGGTGGCTGGCTGGCTGGATGGATGGATGGGTGGATGGGTGGATGGGTGGCTGGATGGGTGGGTGGGTGGATGGATGGATGGATGGATGGATGGATGGGTGGCTGGGTGACTGGGTGGGTGGGTGGCTGGGTGGGTGGGTGGATGGATGGATGGATGGGTGGGTGACTGGGTGGGTGGGTGGATGGGTGGATGGGTGGGTGGGTGGGTGGATGGGTGGATGGGTGGATGGATGGATGGGTGGATGGGTGGCTGGGTGGATGGGTGGATGGGTGGGTGGGTGGATGGGTGGCTGGGTGACTGGGTGGGTGGGTGGGTGGGTGGATGGGTGGGTGGGTGGGTGGATGGATGGGTGGCTGGGTGGATGGGTGGCTGGGTGACTGGGTGGGTGGATGGATGGGTGGCTGGGTGGATGGGTGGCTGGGTGACTGGGTGGGTGGATGGATGGGTGGCTGGGTGGATGGGTGGCTGGATGGGTGGATGGGTGGATGGATAAATGAATGCATGCATGCATGCCCCAGCAATCTGCTAATGAGAAAGGCTGTGCATAGGCTGCAGGGGATTCCATTATTGCATTCAGAAATATGAGACATTATTTGCAGAAAAGTGCTGCTAAGTATCTGAATGCTATATTTTCTATGAGGTTCCTCATGACCACATGGGGGCAGAAGAATCAATGCCTTGATGCTGAGGTTGTACTGATTTTTCTCCAGACAGTAGATAACAGATTCTGGAGATCCATCTGTAGGCTGAACCTTTCCTGTCTGGCCCCTGGTTGCAGAACGACTCAGGACCACCCAGCTCCAGTGTCCCTCAAACTCCCAGGAGCACCCCCACACCTCTGCCTCTGTACTCCTCCATCTGCTTTTGAAATGCTTTCCAGGGTCCCTGCTCTGCTCAGCCCCCAGCCTGAATACATGCTAATTTACTACACAGCATGCAGGGGCCAACAGGTAGAGAGGTTGAATAAATAAATCAGATTTTAAAAATAAAATGTCAATATGTTTAAAAAAAAAAAAAAGCACTCCTGAGGGAGAAAGTGAAAAGCATAGCCCCAAATGACAGCCTGAGAGAACAGGAGGTTTGGGGAGCAGAAAGTCCCTGGCTGAGGAACAGTGCAAGGGATGCTAGGGAGGAAGCCGTATGGCACAGGCATGTGGGAGATCGGGTTTTAGCTTCTGGGGAGGGCATTTTCAATCCAGTTCCCAAGTAGTTCAGCCCCTAACCTCACCCTGAGGCTCTGATATCTGGTAAAAGAGCATACCCCTTAGCAATACGCTGGACTGGCTCCTTGTCTCAGGGAAATCACTCACGGGCCTAAAATGCATGAGTAGGGACCCCAGTAGACACTGTTTATGCACCCTGCCAGCATTTTTTTGTGTTCATCCTTTGTTTTTGAAGAAGACCATGACATCAGAGAAATGATTGACATGACTTGCACTTGACTTTGTTTTGAGTGAAGGAGAGCTGTGCAAGATCACCAGCCTCACTTTCTCCTCCTGAGCCATCTGGATCCAGTGACCAGATATTCATCAGGGTGACTGGAGACAACCTAGGATGCAGTGGGAGACCTTGGTCTTTTTTGACTAAGGCCTATTCAGGTACTCACTTAGAATGAGGTAATGCCCATTCAGTGAATAGGCCTCTTTAAGAAGTAGTCAGGAATGGTCCCTTTAATGAGCAAAAGAGAAAAAAAATATCTAGAATGAAGTAAATTCTACATGTATTAAGGTAAAATGGTCTAAAAATGTGAAACAAATATTTTAGCATAGAACCAGACAAAAGACAGCAGCCAGAGGCCCCAGAGAAGGATGCAGTTCTTACAAATATTCAGTAGGCTGTCACCATGCCTCAAGCACACTAGAAATTCAGTCAGTGAGGGCTTCCAAACAGCTTCTTCAGACTTTCTTATATGTCAACATAAATGCCATTAGGAGTCATTTGGTGACACTCTACAAAAAGCACTACACTTGCAGTCTGGAAGATGTCCTGAGTTCAAATCTTGCACGCTAACTACGGTGACCATGTCAGTTGACTTTCCTCAGCCTCAGTTTCCTCATCTGCAAAATGGAGATAATGACATTGCTACTCCCTCGGATTATTGTTAGTGTCAAATGAGGAAACATCTGTAAAATACTTTGCAAATCTTGAAACACCACAGAAAAGCTGGACATTTTTATCCACAATAGCAAAAGTGACCCAAGAAGGGTCACTGCCCCCGTAAACAGTAAATTAAGTGGCAGCCTTTCCAGTGTAACTGACCTGAAACATTACAGGGGCTCCATTTTAAAAGAACCAGATAGAGCCTAATGGGAAAGCTGGAAGACAAATGTTAGGGAGCAGTTAATTTATCAAGAAGAACAGTGTGGTGCAATGGTCATAGGGCTGAACTCAAGAGTTAGAAATCTGAATATAGCATGATTCAATGCCAAGCAACCAGGTGGCACAGTGGGTACAGATAGAGCACCTGGCCTAGAGTCAGGAAGACCTCAGTTCAAATGCAGCCTCTGATACTTAAGAGTCAACAATGACCCTTCCTGGGTTGCTGTTTTCTCATCTCTAAAATGGGATGAATAATTCTTGAGCTACCAGCCTCTCCGGGTGGTTGTGAAGAAAGTACTTGGCAGATCTTAAAACCTCATAGAAGTAAATAGTTAGTGGTTATTATAATCCAAGTATTTTCTGTCTTTATCATTCATATTGGCACTCAATCACATATTGCCCTGCTATTTAATTTCGTGTATGTAGCGGTCCTGTTCCTAACTAGACTGGAAGGCCCTTCAGGGGTGAGTTTTCTCCTTGACAATACTACCTTCTGTATTTGAGAGTTTTCTAAATGCTTTCCCTGGTTTTGCTCTCATATGCACAATGGCCCTAGGACGTAGGTAAGGTAGTACAGGCATCTGACATCAAAGATTATTCCCTAAAACTGTTGATTCTATTATCTGTGGATCTGTCCTCCATACCAAGATTTTCTACCCTTGGATCCCCCACAACATTAAGCCTCTAGTAAGTGTACCCAAATACTGCCCAACTAGACTGTTATAATATAATTAGAATAATGTAATTACTATGGTATTACCTAATATAGAAACATGACAGGCAAGACTTGGGATGTTTATTGAGGCTGTTCATTGCTGACACTGAGCAGAGGGGAGAAGGGGAGGAGAAGGGAGTAGGGAGAGAGCGAAAGACAGAGAAAAAGGAGAGGAGAGAGAGAAGGAAGAAAAGAAAGGAGAGGAAAAGAAGAGAGGGAGAGAGAAGGAGAGAGACAGAGATTCCTCCGTCACTGCCATACCCCGACTTGCTCCAACTGCATGTCAAGTCTGGCTACAAGCAATAAATAATCCAGCCTCCTCACCTGAACACCTGTTCACAAACCACAAATCCTGGAGCCAGACAAAACCAAGCAAACAACAGATGCATTAAGTATGTTCAAGGAAGAATAAGTCAGGCGAGTGAGAGGGACATTTGGGAGAACAGGAAGCAAAGAAGTGTAGCTGACGTCACTACCACTGCTGGCTGGCAGGTTTCTCCAGTGGCTTCCATTGCCTAAACGTAAACATTCAATTGAAAAAGCTTGCTAAGAGAAACCTAACCATGGGTCTACAGACGGGCCTGCTGGACTGCTTTCCTTTACTGATGGCTTTACTGACTTAGTGAGACAACACAGTATGATAGAAAGCCTGGTAGACTGAGAGTGAGAACACCTGGGTATTTATCATGGTTCTCCCACTAAATGATCTGGCAACAGACTTCACCACACTGGGCCCACTGTCTTGTAATCAGTAAAATGAGAGGATTGGACTAGGCCAGGGGTGGGGAACCTGTAGCCTTGAGCTCACAAGTGGCTTTCTAGGTCCTCGAGTGTGACCTTTTGACAGAGTCCAAGTTTTACAGAACAAATGTTTTCTTAAGGGGATTTGTTCTGTAAAGTTTGGATTCAGTCAAAGAGCTGCACTTGAGACTTAGAGGTCCACAGGTTCCCTACCCCTGGACTAGGGTCACTCTTACTTGCTATGTGACCCTGGGTAAGTCACTTAACTCTAGTTGCCTCAGTTGCCTCATCTCTAAAATGAGCTAGAGAAGGAAATGGCAAACTACTCCAATATCTCCACCAAAAAAACCCCAAACGAGGTCACAAAGAGTTGGACACAACTGAAACAAATGAATAAAAACCAAGGTTAGGGATAGAAACTATATCTAGACTAGCGCTAGAACTAAAAGTGATCTAAATCTCTAATGTGACAGAGAAAGACTGAGGTGCAGAGTAGGTGAGTGCCAGCCAGGAACTGAACCCAAGCTATCCATGTCAGATTCGATATTTTCACCACTACATCCTGAATGGATTCTTTAGCTAAGGTATCTTCCAGATGCTAAAAGTAATTCTAATTCTTGAAATGGAATTTCATGAAAATATACCTGGTATTTGGTTATTCTCAGATGCCCAAACTGCTGCTGGATTGATGCCCAAACAAAGCAATCCTTGGGTGAAACAAGAACAGATTTGAAATATAACTGACTGATAAATGCAAAGGAACCACGCCAAATTACATACGCCAAAAAAAAAAAAGTAAGGTCCATCTCATACGGTATCTTTCACTAACCAACATTTACCAACTTGCATATGAAAAGACAGCCTAGTCATCAACAGGTCATGGGCTCTGAGGAAACTCATGATCTGATCTCCCTCTTTATCCAGACCACATATTATTAAGATGGCTAGCCAGGGCTGGGCAGCTAAATGGCGCAGTGGATAGAGTGACAGACATGAAGTCAGTTCAAATATGGCCTCAGACACTTACCACCTGAGTGACCCTAGGCAAATCATTTAACCCTGTTTGCCTTGATTTCTTCATCTGTAAAATGAGCTAGAGAAGGAAATGGCAAGCTATTTCCCTATCTTTGTCAAGAAAACCCCAAATAGGATCACGAAGCATAGGACTGAAATGAATGAACAGCAAAAGTCAGGGTTAGGGAAAGAATCTACATTCATTTTTTTTTTTTATTCAACATACACACACACATTCATCTCGTGGCTGCTAAATACAAAGTACTATAGGTGTTTCAAAAATGGGTGAGACACAGTCCCTACCCTCAAGGAGTTTATAATCTAGTGGAATAGAGAAAGTAGATAAACAAATACTAGTAATACAGAGTACAAGAAGACAAAAGCATAAGACACACCCACAAAGGGAGGGGGAACACTTTTAATTCATTTTATTTAGTTGGTAATGGGAAACTATGGAAAGATGTTGAGTAGGGGAGTAACATAATCAGGACAATTATTACTCTGGAAGAAGTGGTCTCTAGTATGGATTGGATGGCGAGAGAAAGGAAGTAGGGAGACCAGACAGGAATAGCAATGAAAGCCTGAAGTATAACATTAGAAAGAAGGGGCTGGATGAAGAGATCTTGGGAAGGGAGGAGGAACAAAACAGGGCAACATTAGACATGGTGAGAGCAGGGGAAGGATGAGAGAGGGAGAAGTCCGTGACAATCATTGTAAGGTTTTGGGACTGAGTGAACTGGGAAGATGGTGGTATCGTTAGCAGACAAACATCAAAGATAGGAGTTTATATGCAGAGATGAGTAACAGATGACGAATTGGGTTTGAGACAGGCTGAATGGGAAATGCCAATGGGACACTGAAGTGGAGATGTTCTACAAACAGTGGGAAGTATGGAGCTACGGGTCCTTCTTTCCCTTTCTCATAAAAGTTGAAGGTGACAATATGAAAGGGCAACATACCCTATTGTACCCAGAGGTGGAATACAAGGAATGGATAGTAGTGAGAGAGAACTATACCTTTTTTTTTTTTTTTTTGCACCTTTTGTCTCTTGTTATCCTACCTCCCTTAGGATTTTGCTCTCTCCCCTTCCCTCTCTCCCTCCTCCCTTTCTCTTACCGTTCCCCGCCCCCCCTCCTTCTCCCATCACACTGTGGCTCAGGCATTCTTTCTTTCAGTTCCAACATCAGCTTCTTTCCCATTCTGTATTTTCCAGCAGGACAGAGCAGAGTTAATAAAGTATGGGGTGACAGGCAAGGTTGCAGGGGTCCTGAGATGGCATCCATACAACAATGGAGATGAGTACCTATTCTGAAACTGAGTCTCAGAGAGCTACCTGAGGCAGAGAGGATTAAGAGACTTGTCCAGACTGGCGCAGCCAGTGTGTGTTAGAGGCAGGACTAGAACCCAAGGCTTGCTCATTACCCATTAAGGGTCTTATACTACTCCTCCCCAAAAAAAGTAAGTGGGGGTGGGGGTGATGAGAAGCAATTCTGTTGTTTTTTTAAATTTTCTATGTTTGGATTCTGGATAAAAAGGAGTTTTACTATGTGAACTGTCGGCCATTCCCACAGACATTCACATTCTACTCTTTTTCAAATTTTATTATTTATTTTTTAACATTCTTTTTTTTTTTTAATTTTGAGTTCAGAATTCTCTCCCTCCCTCCCACCTCCTTCCCCACCCATTCCATTGAGAAGGCAAAAAAATGTGATATCAATTACACATATGAAATCATGCAAAACATATTTCCATATTAGCCAGGTTTTTAAAAAAAAGCAAGAAAAAAATCAAGAAAGTGAAAAAAAATTAGGCCTCAATCTATACTCAGCACATTCTACTCTAAAGGAATAACAGAAGGACTGCAGTTTTTTGTTTTTTTGAACACTTCTTTTAATTTGGGCCTCAGCTGCCCAAAAAAAGACAGTCCCTTTGGGTGCAAGAAGAAATAGCAGAAGTTACCCATGTTTGTAAAAAGCCTAAAACACAGATTTCCGAAGACGGTGAGGCTGTTTTATACGGGCATCTGGAGTGAAGGGAAATGGATTTTTCGGTTCCTTTCCCTCCTGGGTGCCTTAATTCCAGGATAGAGCCCAGCTCATCTTTCACTCTGCCATCACAATTAGCTGAGTATTTTTAGTGTGTTATGTAATGCTCATCTGCCCAATTTGGTTGGCTTGGGTTCTTTTCTTCCCCCCTTCACATTTCCATGGTGGATTGACCTGAGTGGTAGAATGACAAGCAGATCATGATGAGCCTGTAAATAGATTGCCTGGGGTGGGGGTGGGAGGGGCTAAAGGAGAGCTCTAGAGATAAAACAAGGGATTTTATTTTGGCATGCTAGGGCTAAATCAGTCTGACCTAAAAGGGGAAAGCAGAGAGAGCTCAAAATTCTCAATTGAACTGCAATGTATTTGGAAAAGACTGCTCCACCCCCAAAACCTCCGAGACAGTACTTGAGGGCAGATGGAAGTGAGGAGGCAGAAAGCCTTTGCCCAGAAGTCTGCCAAAGCTGGGACCCAAGATGACTTGACCCATGAGGAGTTAACACTACAGTATTTCATTTAATATTAACTTCTAGATGGTGCTAGCAGAGACCAGCCCTCTTAGGGGATAGAGATCCACTTTCACTGAGAAAAAGGTCCAGAAAAGCACCCCCAGACAGTTCTCCACCCAAAGTCACCCATTCTTAGCCAAGTTGCATATTGTACATGGGGCTTTCACTAATCATCATAGCTCACATTGAGATCTACCTCCTTTCAACCACTATAGCCCTTACTATTAAAGCTACTCAACGGGTATTTATCACAAACTGTATATAACCAAAGGCTTACATATCAGAGCATCAAGTTTGGTTCATCTACAAACTACCATGTGAACTATCGGAATGGGTAAAGGGAGAACTCATGAATCTTTGGGAGCATTTCTCTCAACAAGTACTTTCTGACTGGCTGTTTGGTGGAAATATGCCCACAAAGGATTGTTCTCTGACTCCCAGTTAAGTAGGAGGTCCTGGAAGTAGGAAGTTAGAAAAATGTAAAGAGATAGAGTATTAGGGGATAGATAACTACCTAGTCATATTTTACTGTCATGTGGTACCTTGAACATGTTTTTTAGTCATGTCTGACTTCATGACCCCATCTGGGGTTTTCCTGGCAGAGATATCGGAGTGGTTTGACATTTCCTTCTCCAGCCCATTTTATAGATGAGGAAACTGAGGCAAACAGGATTAAGGGACTTGCCCAGGGTCACACAGGTAGTAAATGTCTGAGGCCAAATTTGAACTCACAAAGATGAGTTTTCTTGACTCCAGGTCTGACCCTCTATCCACTTTGCCACCCAACTGCTTCTGCCTTGCATGTTATAGGTACTTAAATAATGTTCAGTTGAACTGAATTGAGGGGTGAACCCAGAGCAAGCTGGGTAATCTATGCCTCTTGGTGGAAGTTTTGGAAAATTTCGTCTATGCACCAAGAAGCAGATTATAAATATATGCCTGCCAAGCTTGTCATCTCTCAGAACTTCCTGGCTATTTATACTACAAAAGGCTGTGAGATTCAAGTCTGAAGTTTCCTGGGAAAGGAGAAGAAATAAATGGAGTATTTTCCTGGATACTCTGAAAATAACATGGAGGATTTTCAAGACTTAACTATCAAACTTTATTTCCCACCCTTCCAATATATATATACTCCACTCTATTCAGTATGGTGTCTTCATAGTTCCCACCCATGCCATGTTAATTCCCACCTCAAGATCACTGCCTATGCGGTGTTTCCATGTGCATACCAAATTAGAAAGTTCTCTCTTCTTCTCTCTTCCTATCTCAATGTCATATGTGTGTTCATTTTCTCTCCAGTTGTGCAAAGTCCTTGAAGACAAGAACTGGGTCTTATATATCTATATTCTCCACGGCACCGAGACACTCAGGAAATTCTTGATAATTGAATGACTGAAACTACAGAACAAAAAGATCATAAGAAAGGTCTTGGATAAATTTGAAATTGTTTTCTTTGTTTATGGAAACACTGATATGAAAACAAAAAACAGCAGCTAGGTGGCACTGGTAGAGGACTGGACCAGGAGTCAAGTATAATGTTAACTCAATAGGAAGATCTTCCTCGTCCATTAACAGGTCTGTGTGATCTGCTTTGAGCTATGGTCCAGCTCATAGCTGTGATACAGCCTGAGTCACATGGGGCCCATTTGGGGAAGAGCTTGACCAATGGAAAAAGAGCAGAGGGATAAACTTATCTAGAGGAACTTGCTCCAGGGGAGGCGTAGATGAAACAATGCTTAAGAGGTTGGTGGTCCCTGGATTGGTGATAGGTACCTTGCTAAATCTTACCTCCTGGTATCTTAATAGTGATCTTCTAAATAAATATTTTGATTTTGCCTTTAAGGAGGAGAGTTTATTATATTTTGCAAATCTACCCTGGAAATACATATGCATATTCATTGCAGCTGCTCTGCGCATGTCATTGACATTACATCGGCAAAACTGGAGTTCAAATCTAGCTTCAGTCACCTGAGCTTGTCATTTAATCTAAGCCTCAGTTTCTTCATCTATAAAATGAGTACAGTAATCCCAGGGTTATGGTAAGGATCAAAATAAGCTAAAATTTCTAAAGCAATTTGCTTACCCTTATAGCAAAATAGAAATTCTAGCTATTAGTGTTATTACTATTTGCCTTTGTCTCAAAGTCATAAGCCTAAGAAATTGGTCTTCTTAAAGAGGCATAACAGCTAAAACTGGAAAGAGACTTTAGATGCCATTTAGTTTAACCCTCTCACTCAACAGGTAAGGAAAGTGAGGGCCACAGAGAGCAAGTCTTATGGGAGGTAACACAAGGAAGAAGTCAAATTTCGACTATTTATTTTCTTTCCACTTATTTATTTATTTGTAATTTTCAGCATTCACATTTATAAGATTTTGAGTTCTAAATTTTCCCCCTCCTTCCCCTGCCCCCCCTCCAAGACAGCGTGCAATCTGATATAGGATCTACATGTACAATCATATTAAACAGTTCCATATTAGTCATGCTAAGAAAGAAGAATCAGAACAAAAGAGAAAAAAAAACAAACTTGAGCTATGATTTTAACTTAACTTCTCTCGCTCTAGCCCCCCTCTGCTTTCCCTATATCACCCTGCCCCTCAAGCTAACATCAGAGTGGTGATAAAGCCAAGATTCCAGGCATTGGATGGTCAGCCCAAAGGGAGACAGAACACACAGGAGCCCTCAAATTTTGACACAAAAAGATGATTTCTGCATTTCCTGATCATCTCTTCACTCTCCAGTTTCTGCTACAAGGACACTTCTTTAAATGCTCCCTGCTCATTTGTTGCCTACTCCTTTAATTAATCATCCCCCATCCCTCTCATTCCCCAAAACAGTTATACTGTAGTAACTACACAAAAAAGACCCTTCCTGCCCCCTTCTCTTTCTTCACGGAATGTACATTCTAGCTTTTTCTCCTCTCATATCTGACACAGGGAATCATCTGGTTTTATGAGACTTGAGGATATCAAAACATGCTCTGAATCCTTATGACTCCTAATGAATAATACACAGAAGGCTGCTCCTCGGGTTACAGCTGGAATAAAAAAATGAACTGTCACAGGAAAAGCTACATGACTTTTAGGTGTTCCAGGACTACCCAGAACCCAACAGAATATACACTTTTTTTTTAAACCTTAGGTCTCAACTCCAAGATAATCACCAAGCAACCAAAAGCTGGCTGCTAAGCAACGCAAGCCAGGGGAAGTTTACCACTCGAGTCTCTATTAAAGAGACCCAGACAACAGAGAGCAACAAAGCCTCCCAGGTACCCTCTTCCATCGATGAGCTAGCCTCCTTCACAAAGTTAGAGGGTGAAAACCTGAGGATGAAGGCCAAAAAAAATTCAGATGCCTAGATGACCAAAAGTTGAGAAGGGGGACAATGAGGAACAGGTTTTTCATCCCTCTTCCCAAAAAGAAAGCAGACAACGTGTTGCCCCAGAAAAGGAATTGGGTTTGCACTCAGAAGTTATGGAATCGAATGCTGCCTTTTGGTACTTTGTGGCTTTGGGCAAGGTACTTTCTCTCTTCTCAGGGTCTCAGGTTCTTCCTCTGAGTTGGGCTAGATCAGGCAGTCTGGGATTTTATGTTAATTTTGCTAACTATTTCAATACCATCAGTCTCTTTGGTAATCCTATTTATTTTCACTTCTGCACTTAAAAACATGATTTAGGTGTCAGCAGACAGTCACCAAAAAGATCTCTCTCTCTCTCTCTGTCTCTCACTCACTCACACACACACACACACACACACACACACACGATAAAGAGCATCATATGGTTTTAAAGCTAGAAGATAACTCAATCACTATCCCGACACTTCCTTCCAGCTCCATTTAGTCCTTTTTCTGTCCTTTTCCATAGGATCACAGGATCACGAAACAAAAAAAAATTAGGAAGACCTTCAGAAGCCATCTAGTGCACCTTCATTTTACAGATAAAGAAACTGAGGTCTAGAGAAGCTAATTAGTAATTAGTGTCAAAGACAAGATTTGAACTCAGGTCTTCTGAGTTCTTTGCTTTAACTAGTTATGACTGACAAATGAAATCAAGTCAAAGACTTAGAAGACCACTTTACAGTTCTAGGGTACATCTCACCAAGTTTTATATATGTGGAACATCACTGTAACCTCACAACAGCCCTTTGAGGAAATCAGGGCAGGTAAATCATTCGTTATCTTCATTCGATGGATCAAATCAAATCAACTTCTATCTCTTGAATGCAGCTATGGACACCTTGGCTTAAATAACTGAAGAGACTTGCCTAAGAGCCCAAATCCGATTCCAAGTCCCTAAACTCGCCACTTTTTCCACTAGACAACACTAAATTTAGCATGAGGCTCTACAGGGGCATTATGAAACCATTAAGTACAATCAAATCTTCATTACTTGGGGGCTGATTATGAATCAACAAGCATTTCTGGAGCCCCTATTATGTATGTGCTAGGCACTGTGGGGGATGAAGAAGTAGAGATAGGGTTGGGGAGACCAGGCTAATCCAGAGGACAATAAAAGACAGCGTATAATTAAGTGCTAAATTGTGTGAAAAAAGATGAATCACATAGCAATTCAGAGGGAAGAATTTAGCATTCAGTCTGAGCATTCTTTCCCCTTCTCCTCCTCCAAGTCCCTCCTTGCTTACCTGTCCTCTAGTCTCCTGAAGGAGAGGCAGGGAAGAAGAAGCGGCACAAATATGCAATCAACCACTTCACTCTTTGTGAAAAAACTCTGGAAAGAGGTCTCTCAGGAAAGATATGGAAACTTTTGGATTCTCTTTGAATTTGGATGATCTAGACTCTCTCTACCTCCCGCCACAGCCCACAGATAATCTACAGCTCATTAAGATAGATCCCCTCTAAGGTTCCTTCCAACCCTGTGACCATGTGTGACTCTATGCCTCAGTTCAATTTAATAAAGCTCTATCAAGCATGCCCTATGTGTGAGGCCCTCAGCTGAAGCCTTCTGATGCTGCAACGAGTTAAAGCAGTTACCAAGGGTCCATCAGAATGTAAACTCCTTGCAGGTAGGGAATGTTTAATTCATCGTATATATCCATAACACGTAGATACCAACTAGATACCGGTTGATTGGTTGAATCTTTAAGGTCATAGAAACAAAGCCCAAAGTCTGGCAGGTGCCAAGCTGGACATGGTTTGAATACTGGTTCGTTATCAAACAAGCTTGAGAAACTTACATCCAGGTTGAGCCCGGCAACTTTTAGAGACCATCCATTAAATCACACAAGGGTAGCATTTTGTGTCAGTAAGAGAAGAGCCCTTGCGGACAAATTGTTGCTCCTAGAGGTACAATCAAAACTTGATTGCTCAGGGGATGATTATGAATCAACAAGCATTTTCGGAGCACCTGGAATGTATCAGGCATTGTGAGGGATTGGAGAGATGATTAACACAAAGACAAAGATTAACACAGTGAAAGACAGTATAAGATTATGTGTCAATTTATTCTAGATACTAAACCAGGTACTAAGGATATAATGATGAAAAATAAGAAAGGCCCCTGTTCTTTGAGAACTTATAATCCAGTCAGGAAAAAGAACCATGTATAAACATATCTGGGGAGCTGGGTGGCCCAGTGGATAGAGTGTCACGCTTAGAGTCTGAAAGACTCACCTTCCTGAGTTCAAATCCAGCCTCAGACTTGTGACCCTGGGCAAGTCACTTAATCCTATTTACCTCAGATTCATCATCTGTAAAATGAGCTGGAGAAGGAAAATGGCAAATCACTCCAGTATCTTTGCCAAGAAAACCTCAAAATGGGGTCATAAGTTGGACACAAATGAACAACATAAAAACAAAATCTATAATGTAAGTTAGAAAATTATTAAGTGCAAAGAAGAGGGCAAAATGAGCAGACTGAGAGGTTTAGGGAAGGAGAGAGCACTTCTCCTTGGATCAGAAATTCTTGTCGAAAGGCAACCTCTTCATTTCACAGATGAATTAATTGACACAGGAGGTTATGAAGATCCAAACTAGGGAGGTATCACTGGGGGCAGAAAAGAGAACTATGTCAGAGACATCTCAGAGGCAGAAATCACTGTCCTTGGCAACTTTATGGATGGGGAGAGGGAGTAAGTGAAAACATGAATGACTGGGAGAGTGATAGCATCATCCATAGAAATCAGTCATTAGAAGGGGACAAAGCTTTACAAGAAAAAGGGTAAGTTCAACTCTGCCACAGTGATGCGGATATGTTGCAGTACATTCAGAAGTTGGGCAGGCAGTTGGAAATGTGGGACTAGGAAGCCAAGATGGCAAAATAAAGGAAATGTGAGACTGGTGCTCAAAGGAGAGGACTGACTGAAGACAGATTTATTTGGGAGGTGTCCACATAGAGGTGAGGTGATAATTAAAGCAATGGGAGTGGACACTGGAAGAGACAAGAAAAGAACCTGGAACAGTCTAGGACAATGCCCACCTTAAGTAGGTAGGGATGATACACAGGAACCAAAGGAGGTGACTGAGGGGGAGGAGAGCTAGGAGTAAGCCAAGGAAGGAGAGGCTCAAAAGATGTTTAATAATCACAACTTAGAATGCTCCCAGGGAGATGAAGTTGCATTAGGATGGAGAATAATGCCACGTCTAATAATGTGATAAACAGGAAGAATAACCCGTTACCCTTGGTTTTTACACTTTTACATCTGCATCTGTTATTTCCTTTGCTTCTATTAGTTTTTTTTAGTAAATTAGTAAAGAAGGTGTCTGACATGTAAAACCTATAGGAGACTGCTTACTGTCTAAGAGAAGAGGTTGGGGAGGGAGGAATACTCAAAGCTTTAAAAAAGAATATTAAAAATTATTTTTACAAATAATTAATTAAAAAAATTTCATTAAAAGTATTTTGAAATAAAGAACATATCTGACATGTATTACCTATTATCAGATTGTTTGCCATCTCAGAGGAAGAGAATTTGGAACTCAAAAATTTAAAAACAGAATATTTAAAAATGTTGCGACATGTAATTAGGAGGAAAATATTTTTCTAATTTAAAAAATTATAAAAAAAGGTGTCTGACATGTATAACATGAGATTATTTACCATCTCTGGGAGGCAAATAGGGAGGAAAGGAGAATTTGAAACTCAAAACTTTTAAAAGTAATATTAAAAATTGTTTTCACATATAATTAATAAAAAAAATTTAATTAAAAAATTTTTAAATAAAGAAGGTATTTGACACGTTTAACCTATATCAGAGAAGGGAATTGGGAGGGAGGGAGGAATAGAATCTGGAACTCAAAGCTTAAAAAAAAATGTTTAAAATGTTGCTACATGTAATTAGGCGGAAAATTTTTTTTTTTAATTTAAAAAGTTATAAAAAAAAAAAAGGTGTCTCTGTACACAAGAATAAAGTCCAAATGGGTACATCATCTAGGTATAAAGATTGATACTATAGACAAATTAGTGGATCAAGGAATAGTGTATTTATCAGATTTATGGAGAATGGAGAAATGCTTGACTAAACAAGAGATAGAAAACATTATGAAGTGTAAAATGGATAATTCTGATTACATTAAATTGAAAAGTTTTTGCACAAACAAATCCAATGCAACCAAGATTAAGAGGGAAGCAGAAAACTGGGAAAGAATTTTTGCAACTAGTGGCTGTGATAAAGGCCTCATTTCTAAAATTTATAGAGAACTGGGTCAAATGTACAAGAATACAAGTCATTTCCCAATTGATAAATGGTCAAAGGATATGAACAAGCAGTTTTCAGAGCAAGAAATCAAGGTTATCTACAGTCATATGAAAAAATGCTTTAAATCACTATTGATTAGAGAGATGCAAATCAAAACAACTCTCAGGTACCACATCACACCTATCAGACTGGCTAACACGACAAAACAGGAAGATGATAAATGTTAGAGAAGATGTGGGAGAGTTGGAACACTAATTCATTGCTGGTGGAGCTGTGAGCTGATCCAACCATTCTGGAGAGCAATTCGAAACTATGCCCAAAGGGCTACAAAAATGTGCATACCCTTTGACCCAGCAATACCACTTCTAGGTCTGTATCCTCAAGAGACCATAAAAATGGGAAAGGGTCCCACATGTACAAAAATATTTATAGCAGCACTCTTTGTGGTGCCCAAATACTGGAATCAAGGGGATGCCCCATCAACTGGGAAAAGGCTGAATAAATTGTGGGATATGAATGTAATGGAATACTATTGTGCTATAAGAAATGATGAACAGGAAGACTTCAGAAAGGCTTGGAAGGACTTACATGAACTGATGCTGAGTGAAAGGGGCAGAACCAGGAGAACTTTGTGCACAGCAACAACCACGATGTGTGAGGAATTTTTCTGGTAGACTTAGTACTTCATTTCAATGCAAGGATTTAAAAAATTCCCAATGGACTCTTGAGGCAAAATGCCTTCCACATCCAGAGAAAGAACTATGGAATTTGATCGAAGAATGAAGCAGACAATTTTCTTTTGTATTACGTTTTGTTTTGTTCTATGATTTCTCCCAATAAATTTAATTCTTCTATGCAACATGACTAAGGTGAAAATGTATTTAATAGGAATGTATGTTTGGAATCTATATAAAATTGTATGCTGTCTCAAGGAGGGGAAGGGAGGGAAAAAATCTAAGATACATGGAAGTGATTGTAGAACACTGAAAACAAAATCATTTAATTGAAAAATATATAAAAATAAATAAATAAAAATAAAGTTGTCTGACATGTATAGCATATGAGATTGCTTACTATCTTAGGGAGGAAAAGGGGGAGGAAGAGAGGGACAGAATTTGGAACTCAATTTTTTAAAAAAAGAATATGAAACATTATTTTTACATGTAATTAAGGAAAAAATAATTTTTCATTAAAATTTTCTTTAAAAAAATAAAGATGTCTGAGAGGCAGCCACAGGTGAATGAATAGAGAACTGCCCTCAGAGTTACAAGATCAAATTCTAGATCTGGTCCAAAATTAGACTGGGAGACTGGTATTATTGTCTCTCCTAGTTCAGCTTAATCTCCCCAGAGAGGATTCCATGTTATGAATGTCTTCTAAAGGTCCATGGACTATCTTCCCTATCCTAGTTTGTGAAACCTTGCTCATTCCCTGTTCTCCTTCCTCTCCGTCACCTTCACTGGTTCCCATTCATCATCCTGCCCACTCAGGGTGGGCCTGCCCAGCACAAAGTTCTCAGCTCTTATTCATTATCTCTCCTCCATTCCTTGGTCAACTTTAATGATCACTTCTCTGTGGATAAGGCCCAAACAAATCTCTCTCCCAATCCCTTGAGCTTAGGTTCCACATTTCTAACTGTCTGCCCAACCTCTGAATGTCCTGCCAATGACTCAAACTCAACATGGTTGAACAGAAATAACCAGCTTCCCTCCAAAACCTGTCCCTCCTCCCCCAATTGACCCATTTCCACTGACAATGCCAGCACTTACCTAGTCACCCATTCTTTGAAGCTTTATTTTCCCTCACTCTCACATCCAACAGATTGCCAAAGACAGTCATGTCTGGCATTATGCCTCTCACCGATACCACCCTAGCTCTTGTCCTTACTGCCTCTCATCTTGACTATTTTAATAACTTCCCAGCTCATTTCCATGCCTATAATTCTGTGTACAGTACTGTACTGATTCAATTTCTCTGACTCTAGAATCTAGAATACATTTATATGCATTTTTGCTGTCCCAAGAAGTTTTTATTGCCTAGAACATTCATCTGTGACCTTGCTCTTCTGTTGTTTCCTTTTACAAGGCCAGTAAATAACAGACGACTGGATAATAGTCTCTGTAAAAAAACTGTGCCAGCTCATTACGAGTCCACAGTGTGACAGGTCAGACAAAATGCTGCCATCTTTGAGGGGGATGGAGGGATCAAAACCTGTGATATCACTGAAGTACAGATCAGGAATGCATGTCAGCCTCCATCCAACTTAAAACATTTTATGGCAGTTTAGGATGCAGTAAGAGAAGCAAAACATCCAGTAAAAAGGAGGGGAGAGAAATGGAGAGCTCTAGCCTAGACAGTCTCCATCTGAAGTGATGGACTCAGCTCTAAGTGCCTCATTTTAAGAAGCACACTGACAATCTAAACAACATTCCTACAAAGGCAATCGGGATGGTGAAGGGGACAACATACCATATGAGAATAGGCTGGAGGAACATGGGAAATTTAGTGTGGAAGAAATAAAACACCTGAGGGAGAAGGGACACAGAATCTCTAAGAATTTGAAGGGCTTCCACATAGAAGAGAAATTAAAAGTGTTTTCTTAGAATGAGGACCAATGGATAGAGAGGCATATGTAGAATTTTTTTTTTTTGAGGGGAGGGGAAGAAAGAAAGAGGGTTAACTGACTTGCCCAAGGTCACCCAGCTAGTGAGTGTCTGAGGCTGGATTTGAACTCAGGTCCTCCTGACTCCAGGGCAGGTACTCTATCCACTGTGCCACCTAGCTGGCTCCCTACGTTAATATGAGAAAATCCTTCCTGATGTGAGATATCCAAAAGCAGAACTGGCTGCTGCAAGAAGAACTGCAGTCCCCATCATTGGAGGTCTTCAGGCAATGGCTAGATGGCCATTGGTAGGAAGCTGGCTAAAATCCCACAACCCAGAAGGCCTCTGAGGTCTCTAAAAATCTGCGATGGCATCCTTACAGCCACAACCTGCTCATTTTTTCTTTGTCAATTGATTTGAAATGTCTTTCATTGTGAGAGAAAGAGATAGTGCCGTTATATTTAATACTCCACGCACTTTTGGAAAAGCACTGTCTTTTCTCACTCAGAACTTTGCACTATCTTTACACTAATATCTTGCTAAGTAAAACAATCCACATGGTATCTTTGTTCTGCTCCAATTTTTTCATTTCCTGTAACCTTAAAAAAACTGTTACTGTCCCTTGAGTTCTAATGAATGTATTTATATTTTATGAATGTTTTTATTAGAAGATTTTTTTAGTAAGGGCTAAGTAGTACAATAATTCCCAACATTTACATAACTATTTAAGGTTTGTCAAGTGCTTTGCATATATTGTCTCATCTGAGCCTTATATCTTATAAGCTTCATAATTTAGATCCAGAAGAAGGGCCATCTAGTCCTACCCCATTAGCCCTGCCCCCAATGCATTTAACAGAAGAGATTTTCAGGGTGGCTAAGTGTCCTGCTCAGGTTCACACAGCTAGGAAGTGTCAGTGGCAAGATTGAAACCGGGGCCCTAAAACCAAGTTCAGCACTGCCTCAGCTATATCCCACTGTTTCTTACATTTCCTTGTATCTCCCACAGTATCTTTGTACAAGGCTGAGAAGAAAGCTACTACCCAGTGAGAAAGTGAATAAAAGATGGGGAGGTTCTAGATCTATATTCCTCTTTCTTATCCCACCTTCCACATCCTCCATTTTTACCCTAGGATTGAAGCTACTATAACAATCTGGTCTGGCCATTCACAGTCGCGACCATGATCTGCTTTTCTTTTTTAAATTTATTTTTGACTTATGGAATAAAACAAGCATTCCCATAACAGGGTAATTTTTAAAAGATGATTGCATACAAAACTGCATATCTATTATGTACCACCTGCTATTCCTTTTAAATATATAATAAAGTTATTATGTAAATTTCTTTCCCTCCCCTTTTTCTTTTTTCCCTCCCCATGGAATCTTGAAAGAAAAGAATATTCATTCAGAAGCTGACATCCAGATCCCACCTAGATGCCTAAGCTGAGATACCTGGACTGATGCCATCCCTACCGACAGCAAATGGACGGCCAGCTTTTCTGGTTACATTATCAGAGAACTGTTCCCAGACATAGGTAAGGGGTGGTGGGTGGGAGGCTGGTCTATACAGTAAACAGCAAGAATATGAAATGTTCCCAGCACACAAAGAGGTAACCAAATCCAGATGGAACTGGCCCAGTGCCTGGCCTCTCTTGCCTATGTTTCCCAAGCTCCCCAGTTCCCTTCTGGAGCACCACTATAGAGACCAGGATGGGCAAAGTTAGGGTCTCCTGAGCAGCCCCCAAGCCACAAGCAGAGAATACTAAACTCCTGCTGCTCCTAACAAAGTGACTCTATCTTCCCCTTGACAAGGTGAAAACAGACCATACTATTCCTCCCAAGCTGGGGAAAATTAAACCATGATGCTTAACAAAGGAACTACTGAGGCGGCAAATCTGCTAACAGAAACTGCCATTTGCTCTAGATGATGGAGGTCTACAGAGAAAGATTCCAAAACCCCTGGGGGATTTGCAACAAAGAGAAAGGCATCATCCTCCCGGAGAGTCAGAACAGAGGGGAAGGGCTGCTGCCCTACAACAACTCAGAGTTAGAGTCACTCACACTATCCTGGGCCATCGCAAAGTCAGGTCTCTGGGTCTGGGAGCTGAATATGTGGCTTCTGGGGAAGCCCCTCTGAGCCTCGGTTTTCTCAGCTGCCAAATGAGGCAGGTAACATCTGCCTTCCCTATCTCTCCTGGATGTTATAATGACTCATATGAGGTAAGGGACTACTGGGAAGCCCCTGAGAGGCAGGACAGTATTGTTACCTTCATTTTACAGATAAGGAAAGTGAGACTCAGAGAGGTTAAACCATTGGCCAGGTCACATGGCTACTGAGAGGAAGACTCAAGAAGTCAGGAGGACTTTGGCCTAATACCACACTCCTATTCTTTATGTTACCTCAAGGGTAACCTAGAACACAGGGGCAGGAATCCTTGCATGTGATGTCAAGTTAGACATCTGGGCTGGGTCTTTTTGTTTAGTTTTGTTTTCTGCCTCTGAGACTGGGTCCTTTTATCTCTCCAAGATAGGAAGGACTATGGCTACTCACTGGCTAGTCCCATTGTTGATCAGCATGGAAGCTGTGATGTACTCTGCTTCTATTCTGGGCCAGACAACCTGGTGTCCCAACCACCATCACCTCTCCTAGGGGAGGGGGGATGCCAGACTTAGTACTGATATGCAAACTGGCTTGAATCCTGCTAAAACTGAGAATTCAGAAGTTCTGGTGCTCCATCAGTCTCACTAGCCAGGATGACAGACATGTGCCACAATGACTAAGTCTCCCAGTGTTTTTTTTTAAGGTGACTTTCATTCAAAGCAATACGTTTCTCTGATCTAGTTCAACTTTAGAAGCAACCATCCAAGAATCACAAATGTTCAGATGCCCAATAAAAACTGTTCCTGTAAACAAGGATCTCTGTTTTCACTGATGGTTTTTCCAATGCCATAGTCTCCTAGGGGTTCTCCCCACCTCAAATTCCTTTTGTGTTCTGAAAGGTACAAGTCAAACAGTCCAGATCATAAACAGAGTGCCAACTGTAAATGAGAGTGTGTGTTTTAAGGGAGGAGTCATAATTTCACAGTTTAGAAGGGCAGGATTCCAAACTCAAGATCAAACACAATGATCCAAAATCAGAAAGATTTTTTTTTTCCACATAGGGTAGTGGCAGGGAGATGTTGGGAAAAACCATTTCCCATGTAGGGAATCTCAGATGTTGCCAATGGAATGGAACAATCTATCTCCATTTAACTTGGGGCCCATCACACCCCCTGGAAAAGAGACAGCATGTTCTAGGGACAGGACAACCTGGCCAACACCTTGTTTGCTAAAATAAATTGTTACACTGATGCTATCAACTTGACTGTGTGTCTTCCTGTTCTTGACCATTTGTCCCCCTCTCCCTTGCAAATAAATGAGAGCCCAAATCATCCTTTTGTCCTATGCCTTTAAAAAAAAAAAAAAAGCTGTCCCTTTGCTTTCAATTAAACTTAAATGAAGCTGGCTATTTTTGCTTAACGACCTTGATTTGCATAAATCCTCTAATCATGACAAAATGCTGTGGATGGGACCCAGGCCTCATCAGTGATGTAAACCTGGTTCAGGCAGCTGTGCTTCAGAGCTCTGCAGACATCCTGGCTTCACTTACATCAGTCTTACGCACAACATCATCCCCACTGTTTGACATTTCTACATCAGTTAGGCTGACCTTTTCACTGACCCCTGGAATATGGCACCCATGTTTCACCTCTGCATATTGGTTCATATTACTCCCTAAGTTTGAGCTTTGGTCTCCATCCTGTCAACCTATTCAAACTCTACCCGTCCTTTCAAAGTGAACCCAAGTTTCACCCAGGAACTATTCCCTGACCATTCCACAGCCCAAAGGGAGTCCAATCATTGCCCGTGCCACTCATTTTGACACAATGTATAATATCCTATTGACATCTCATGTGTGGCTACTTAACATTTCATACATATTAATATTCATCAGAAGCTTCTTCTGTGTGGTTTTATCAGGACATTCTTCCTGGCCATCTTCATAATTCAAAGGACACTTCTTAAAAGGAATTCTGTGTACAAGGGTGGTAGAGTTCAAAGGGGCTGATTCCACTATTATTATTGGTAAGGATAGATTATTGTTAAAATGTGGGGAGATCTGTTTCACTTAAGTTCTGTTTGCTTTCCTTCTGATCTCACCTACAAATACGTTTTCTGGAATCACTTGGCTTAGCTAGATGCCACACCAAGATTCCTACAGGCACATTTTTGGTGGAGATGAAACTACTCCTCCCTCATCTTCATCTTTTCCCCTCTGTAATGTTTTACAAACTGTCCCCTCTAAGTCAATGTTGTCTTTGGCTGTTATATCTCTTTGCTCGGCATGCTTTTGATGGCTGAAGCAATTTCCTGGCTCTTTTGGTCTCTACGTTGTGTCAATTGTCTTGCATCAGTTAAACTTCTCTGGAAATGGCAGATACATAGTGGGTGTAAGCATGTAACAGCGTGTTACAAAGAATGCTTTGTGCATGAGAAGTAGAATAATAGTTATTATAGAAAATACTTTTTTTTTGAGAGGAGGAAGGTCTAGATCTCTGATTTCTTGAGTTTGAAAACTCTCTCCACTGTTATAGATTATTAATTAGTCTATAAGTTACAGCTATCTGCCACTTAAGAGTCATTAAAAATTGCCCAGGGTTCTGAGTTGCCAAAATCTCAAAGAATCACTTCTAGTTCCTCTTTTGATAACCATGGTTCAGCTGCCTTCTCACCTTGGAAGATCACCCCATCCCTGCAATTCCCCTGCCCCAATTGTTGTAAGGACCCAGGTCAGCCATCTTTCCCTCCTCTCACACATCCACTTCCAGCTCTTTAGGTTTTACCTCAGCTGCTTTCTTACCTTAAAACATTGCTCCCCTCCTGTAGCTCCCTCCTCTCACTGGTGAATACCTCCCAGAAATGTAAGAAATCACGACCATTTGTGACCAAAGATATGCTTTGATAAAGTCAGCCAAAACTATAAGTGATCAAAGAACCAACTAATTGGCCCATACCGAAGTCAAGGTTTAAATCTGAAACAACTTCATCTTCACTTTCCATTTTAAGAAAGAGCCCAGGACAATCATCCCTCTCCTCTCCCAGTTCTACTTCAGACTCTTCAGATTTCAACAGCATGCCCCCATGAAGGGGCTTCCCCTGCTCTCCTCTCCTCACTTTTCAGCTTCCTTCTGTACGTGGTCTTCCCCAATTAGAATATAAGCTCCTTGAGGGCAGGGACTATCTTTATTTCTCCTTATATTTGTGTTCCTAGCACTTTGCACTATAGTAAGTGCTTAATAAATGCTTACTGACTCCTGACTTGTGCACAGTTTTACAGCTATTAGATGTCAGAGTTAACACTTGAACCCAGATTATTGAATTTGAGATTTGAACCCGGTGTGGGTCAATTAGTTGGGGTTTTTTTTTCTGATCTCCTGGGCCGACTTTATCAATACATGTCCTTAGTCACCAAGGGAACTAGGTGAGAAAGTATGAACAATTCCCAGCAGACTCTTTTTCCCTACAAAGAAAGCTGCAAAGCCCATGTTGTCAGTGTTTCTGGCTCTAAGTATGCTCTCTATTCATTCCATCACACTGCTTCTTCATGAAAATCATATGTGACCAGAAAAGGAGGTGGGGCTGACAATACAGCAAAAATTAGAGGTATCAGATGGCCAGACACACACACACACACACACACACACACACACCCAAGACAGCCACTAATTTGTGTTGGGTAAAATGACTAATAATGTTACAAAGGGTCACTATCAGGAAGAAATGTCCTGTGAATGGTAGGAAAGACTTAGAAGAACGTGAAGTCTTAATGAAAGAAGCTATAATAATGAAGACAGAAACGGAAATAGATCAAATACCAAATCTCATTCTTCTGAACTACTACATGTATGATCTTGACATGGCCCAAAAGAGCTAGGTATTTTATCTGTAAAATGAGAATAACATCACCCATCCTCTCTACCTTAAAGACTAGAGAACAACATCCCAATGCTGCCATTATTACCACTGTTATTATTGTTATTAATACAGTTATGCACAAAAGGAGGGCACTGAGTCATCCATGACTCCTCGGATAAGAACCCTAACATATTCTAAGCTCTACTGTATTTGTCTTTTTAAATAGAATTTCTTATAATATACCCTCTGTTTTCACATCACTTAGATTTAGACATCCCCTGCCTTGTTCCTCAATCCCTCTCCCACGAAACCATCCTTTAACAGAGAACTTTTTTTAAAAAGAAAAAAGAGAAAAGGTCAGCAAAACTGATGAAAACATTAACCATCCATCTGTATATGCAATGTTCCATGCCCATGTTTCCCTCACCTCTGGAAAAGAGTGGGGAGGACGTGTGTGATCTCCTCTCTTCTTTGAGCCCAAACTTGTTCTTTGTAATGTTGCAGCATTCATCTTTGATTATTTTGTGGCTGTTCTTTCCATTTACATTGTTGAAGTCATTGCGTATTTTGTTTTCTTGACTCTTCTAGTTTTACCTTTTATCAGTTCATTTAAGTCTTTCCATATTTTTCTGCATTCATTATATTTTTTCCAATACTGAAATAATCCTTCTAATATATTTTCTTAAGTGACAGGTTCTCTTTGACTAAAAGTAAAAAAAAGCTTCCTAATATCTCTGCACTTCTGCTCATGTCGTCCTGTCTCATAAAATGCTGACTAGAATCCATTGTGGGAATAAATCGACCAAAGGGATACGACTGTTACACAATTCTCTAACTGATGGAGCAACATGGACTTTGAGTCTCTCTAGTAAGAGAAAAGAGTCTGCTGGGAGGTGTCCACACTTTCTCACCTGGTCCCCTTTGTTGGCCAAGGCCATGTGCTGATAAACAGCCAAATGTATGGGATCAATCTATAATCTGAAGCAGTGTTTTCAGTGACAACTTCATCTCACTTAGCCAACCACGGAATAAAGGACTTGGTCAAATTATTTAAATATATCTATATTTATATATGTATATACATTTAATTGCTTTTAAAACTTTTATCTTCAACTTAGAGATAATCTTCCCCTGGTTCCTTGTCCAAATTGTAGTCTTAGAGCAACAATAATTGGGCAGGATAATGAGGAGACCCAAATTCTTCTGTATCATGAAAAGAAATAGGTTTGAATTTTTTAGGATTGATTGGAGCCTTAGCGAACATGAAATAATGCATATAATTTTCCAAATCAGTCAACAGTTTCTTTATTTCTTTAATCATTCTTCATTCATAGCTCACCAAGACATTGATCTTCATGGATATCTGTTTGTGAGAGGACTACAGATGTTTCAGTTGGTAGATTTTGAGCAGTTTATGCTGACAAAGTCAAATTTGGACTTTTATCTGTCTAAAAGTACAGCTCTAACTTCAGCTTTCCATAACACAAAAACAGGTGAAATTGTTTTGCAAGGACTTTCCAATGAAAGAGCAGAAGTCATAATTAGTCTAGCATTAGGCATAAAAATTCTATCTAATAAAGGAAGAATTTCCTAGAAATCTGATACTTAATTCAATACTTTTATTCCATGTGAGTACACTTGTTCTATAATGATGCCTATATATATCTTAGAAAATAGATTTCTTGAGCTGACTCAAGTCTTATGTCTTTTTGACTTTTCAGTCTTATGTCATATTATTCCTTCTGAGGCACTATAGTTCTAGCCAAAATTGCCTCCTGGACAGATGTGACATTCCACTTCCCACCTCTGTGCATTTTCATAGTCTGTCCTCCATGCCTAGAATGCTCTCTCTTCTCACCTCCAACTCTTGCTCTATTCAAGGCTCAGCACAGTTGTCACCACCTACAAGAGGTTTTTCCTAGTTCTTCTCTATTATTAGCATTTCCTCTTCCTCCTAGAAATCACTTTATATTCACTTATCTGTGTTTGTGTTGTTTTTAAACATTTAAACATTAAATCTTGAGAAGCGGGACTATTTTCATTTTGTCTCTGAATTTCTACAACTAACAAAATCTCTGGCACGTAGTGGGCACTTTAAGCGCCTATTGAATTGAATTGCTGAAAAAATATCCACATCATGGTAACAACTTTCTGGTGATAAGCTCCCTGAGTTTAGCCAGGTTGGTCACATAAGTGACATCTAATCAATCCCTCACTGGCCACACTCAAAGGCTGGTTTTGTAGAGCCCTTCAGAACTTGTGTGTGCTCCACTAAAACTCCAGACCACAAGGGGACATGAGAGAAGGACTTTGGTTAAAGATTCAATTAATAGTGAAAATAGCAAATGAACACAGGGCTCATTAACTGTGAATTTAAGATAGTGCTCACTATTCACCATTTGTAATCATCTGAAAAGGCAGCAGGTGATTAATTTGATGCCTGAGAAACCTCAGTGATTTTTTTAAAATTCCTAATCTGAACTTTTCTAATAAATTGGAGTATCCATCACCCAGTGTTACCAGCCTCCCAATTAGATCACAAAACCACAGAATATCACTGCATTCACCTTCTTGGGTTTCAGTTTCACTATCTATAAATGAGTAGGTTGGATTAAGGTAGGGATTTTTTTTTTTTTTATTTAACTTTTAACATTTATTTTCACAAAATTTTGGGTTACAAATTTTCTCCCCTTTTATCCCCTCCCCCCCTAAAACCCAAGCATTCTAATTGCCCCTGTGACCAATCTGCTCTCTCTTCTATCCTCCCTCTCTGCCCTTGTCTCCGTCTTCTCTTTTGTCCTGTAGGGCCAGATAGCTTTCTTTACCCCTTAACCTGTATTTCTTATTTCCTAGTGGTAAGAACATTACAGTTGATCCTAACACTTTGAGTTCCAACTTCTTTAGCTCCCTCCCTCTCCACCCCTTCCCTTTGGAAGACAAGCAATTCAATATAGGCCAAATCTGTGTAGTTTTGCAAATGATTTCCATACTAGTTGTGTTGTATAGGACTAACTATATTTCCCTCCATCCTATCCTGTCCCCCATTACTTCTATTCTCTTATGATCCTTTCCCTCCCCATGAGTGTCGACCTCGGATTGCATTCTCCTCCCCATGCCCTCCCCTCTATCCTCCCCCCCACCCTGCTTGTGCCCTTGTCCCCCACTCTCCTGTATTGTGAGATAGGTTTTCCTATCAAAATGAGTGTGCATTTTATTCTTTCCTTTAGTGGAATGTGATGAGAGTAGACCTCATGTTTTTCTCTCACCTCCCCTCTTTAATCCCTCCACTAATAAGTCTTTTGCTTGCCTCTTTTATGAGAGATAATTTGCCCCATTCAATTTCTCCCTTTCTCCTCCCAATATTTCTCTCTCACTGCTTGATTTCATTTTTTTTTTTAAGATATGATCCCATCCTCTTCAATTCACTCTGTGCACTCTGTCTCTATGTATGTGTGCATGTGTGCATGTGTGTGTGTGTACTCCCACCCAGTACCCAGATACTGAAATGTTTCAAGAGTTACAAATATTGTCTTTCCATGTAGGAATGTAAACAGTTCAACTTTAGTAAGTCCCTTATGACTTCTCTTTGCTGTTCACCTTTTCATGGTTCTCTTCATTCTTGTGTTAGAAAGTCAAATTTTCTTTCCAGCTCTGGTCTTTTCATCAGGAAAATTTGAAAGTCCTCTATTTCATTGAAAGACCATTTTTTCTCCTGAAGTATTATACTCAGTTTTGCTGGGTAGGTGATTCTTGGTTTTAGTCCTAGTTCCTTTGACTTCTGGAATATCCTATTCCATTCCCTTCAATCCCTTAATGTAGAGGGTGCTAGATCTTGTGTTATCCTGATTGTATTTCCACAATACTTGAATTGTTTCTTTCTAGCTGCTTGCAATATTTTCTCTTTCACCTGGGAATTCTGGAATTTGGCCACAATGTTCCTAGGAGTTTCTCTTTTTGGATCTCTTTCAAGCGGTGTTCTGTGGATTCCTTGAATATTTATTTTCCCCTCTGGTTCTAGAATCTCAGGGCAGTTTTCCTTGATTATTTCATGGAAGATGATGTCTAGGCTCTTCTTTTGATCATGGTTTTCAGGTAGTCCCAGAATTTTTACATTGTCTCTCCTGAATCTATTTTCCAGGTCAGTTGCTTTTCCAATAAGATATTTCACATTATCTTCCATTTTTCCAATCTTCTCGCTATGTTCTGTGATATCTGTCTTTCTCACAAAGTCCTTAGCGTCCATCTGTGCCATTCTAGTTTTGAAAGAACTATTTTCTTCAGTGAGCTTTTGAATCTCCTTTTCCATTTGGCTGATTCTGCTTTTGAAAGCATTCTTCTCCTCATTGGCTTTTTGAACCTCTTTTGCCAATTGAGTTAGGGTAGTTTTCAAGGTGTTAATTTCTTCAACATTTTTTTGGTTCTCCTTTAGCAGGGAGCTGATCTGCTTTTCATGCTTCTCTTTCATCCCTCTCATTTCTCTTCCCAGTTTTTCCTCCACCTCTCTAACTTGATTTTCAAAATTCTTTTTGAGCTCTTCCATGGCCTGAGCCCATTGGGTGGGCTGGGACACAGAATCCTTGATTTCTGTGTCTTTGCCTGATGGTAAGCATTGTTCTTCCTCATCAGAAAGGAAGGGAGGAAATGTCTGTTCTCCAAGAAAGTAGCCTTCAATAGTTTTATTTCTTTTCCCTTTTCTGGGCATTCTCCCCAGCCAGTGACTTGACCTCTAAATATTCTCCTCACACCCACCTCGCCTCCTGGTCCTCCCAGCCAGTGTTTGGGGACTGAGATTCAAATGCTGCTTCCAGCCTTAGGGCTTTTGGCAGGGGCTGGGCTGCTATTCAGTATGAGAATTAAGTTCAGGTGGTCAGGTTGGGGCAGGGCCGCCTCTCAGGCTCAGTTCCCTCAGGGGGTTTATGTACAGACCTTCCACAATGGATCCAGGCTCCCGCCCGCTTGGGGAGCCCCTGTCTGCAGCCGCCTCTCAGCTTCTATCTCCTGGGGGGGCCCGAGCCATGGGGGCACCCCACTTCCCTCTCGACCAGCCAAAGAGACTCTCTCACCGACCCCCGTCACCTGTGGGTGGAGGGGCTCGTGCCGCCGCTGCAGATCCCGTCCCTGAAGCCTGCTCGGATCTGTACCTCTCAGAGCCGCGGCCGCCGCAGGTCTGGGCTGGGCTCCGCGTCTGCAGCGCGATGGACCTTTTGCGAGAGGTTTGCAGGTCCCTCTGTGGGTGGAGAGACCCGCGTGGCCGCTGGAGATCCCGTCCCCGTAGCCCGCTCGGATCTTTTCCTCATGGTGTCGCGGCCGCTGCAGGGCTGCCCTCTGCTCCCAGTCCCGGCACCCAGTCCGCAGCGCGAAGGACACCCCGGGAGAGGTTTGCAGGTCTCTCCGGAACAGAAATCTCCCTTGCGCCAATATTCCGTGGTCTCTGGGTGCAGAATTCACCATGAGTTGGTCCCCTCTAGCCGTTCTGTGGGTTGTCTAAGGTAGGGATTCTTAACCATGAATCCATGAACTTATTTTTTTAATATTTTGGACAGCTGTGTAACTGTTTCCTCATCTATAACATGAAGCAGTCCAGACCAGGACAATGCTATTTCCAATCATCACCACTTCCCTGTCTCCCCAATATAACCAGATGCTACCCATCCCCACAAAACCCAATTCTTTCCTCCTTCAGGGAGCCTACTTTCTTGATATTCTAATACATATAATTCTCCTACCATTCAGTCTAGCTCTTCTCTTTTGATATGTTATCTAATTCTTTCTGTAGTAATCTTGTCTCCTAAGATAAACTTCCCAAACAATTCATTGAGATCCATTGAATTTAATGAATACATGATGGAATCCAATCTCCCTTGTCTTTTAGAGAAGTCTTTATTATTTAATGGTTAGCCTAGACTTGTAGTCAGAAATGTCTGAGTTCAAAACCTACCTCAGAAAGTTATTAGTTACATGACCCTGAATAAGACATTTAACTTCTCCAAGACTCAGTTTCCTCTTCTACAAAATGGCAATAGTAAAGGACTTCCCTCAGTATTATTGTGAGGATCAAATAGGATCATTTCTATCAAGAATTATGCAAAGCCTTAAATTATACAAATGAGGGCTATTATTATCCTTGTTATTTTGATTTGTCCAAAGCACCTAGTATAGAGCTAGGCACAGAGTGAATGTTCAAGAGCTTTGTCATTCAATGACTGATGGGTAAATGTGGATCTGGAGTAAATAAAAGGATAGTAAGTGGAGTGGTTGGGTTGTCACTTCTGTTGGAAAAATAAGACAAAGTTCCTTTAAGCAAGTCCATTAAAGTCCTCTGAAAAGTAGGGGGATGGCAAGGTTCCAGAAGCCTTGAATGCCAGTAAGATTTCAGCCAAAGAACCCAGATAATAATATTAGACTCATCATACAAACCAGATGAAAAATGGTCAAAATGCCTACTGACAAGGGATGCTTTATTGAAATGACCCCTAATCTTCCCCTGCACCAGTGATCTGATACTCAATGAATATGAAATAGGTTCACCCAGAACCAAGCAAAATGAAATAACTAGTTCATTTGTGTCATGAGGATGGTCAAATAAAGTCATTCTATTTCCCTTGATTTTACATTCCTCACGCCCAATATACTCAACTCAAAACTACAAGATGAGAAAGTATGGTTTAGAGGCAAGAATATGTACATACTGATTTTTTTCCCTTTAGAAGTATTATTTGTTATATGGGATAGTTCTCTTGAGGGAGGGAAAGATACTGAGAAAAATTTTCATGATATAAAACAGGATGTCAAAAATATATTAAAAAATTAAAACAATAATACCTGATTTTTAAATAGTACTTTTATAATTTAGAATGTACTTTCAATACATTTGATCTCATCTGAGTGTCAGGTAAACAGTGAAAGTATTATCATCTTTATGTTACAGATTCATCCATTCATTCCAATAAGTACTTATTATACACCTATTATGTACAAGGCACTGTGCTGCGTGCTAGAAACACAAAGATAAAAACAAGATAGTTTGTACCTTTGAGGACCTCATAGTCTACTTGGAGAATACCACAAATGCACAGATAATTAAATACAAGGCATATATACAAAGTAAAGGCAAAATAAGTGGAAGGAGGGGAGGGAGCGGCCAGGGGCGGATGAGAAGAGACCAAAGACATCCCAAAAAGGACACAGCATAATGACAAAGTCTGAAATGTCAGAATTTGAGCCAGGAGGGGAAGAAAAGTTGGCTAAGCTGGACCCCTCCATAAAATAGAGGCCCTGGGAGGAATTTACCAGTTGGAGAAGGGGACTGGCATGGAAGAGAGACATCGCAGGGTAAGGAAACCCCAGGTACCATGGGAAGTTTCAGAACATGATGGTGGCTGACTCATGATGACAAAGTCTGGGATATCAGAAACAAAGCCAAGAAGTGAATGGATGCTGGCCAGCTTGGGCCCTGTGATCTCTAAGCAGGGCTCCTTAAATTTTTTCCATTCACAACCTTTTCAATACTTCTTAAACCATGGGTCACAACCCCATAATTAAAGAAGTGCTGCCGTAAGATAACTTCCAGCTTTTACATTCTGTGATCCACCCAAGGTCACACAGCTAATAAAATAAACTGAAACTTAAAAGGCACTTTAGGGTTTGCAAATATTATTATCATTAACATGCCTGTTAGGTGGCTGATCAGTGGGAGAATCAGAGTTTGAATTTTGGTCTTTTAGTTGAATCAAAGAGCCAGTGCTTTTCCATCTACACCATAGATTTCCAGTAGAGGAAAGTAGGCATATGGAAGGCAGAATTACCTACGGGTAGGATTCCAACCAGTATAGATAGGGGAGAGAGGAAAGGAAAGAAAGGAAAACAGAGTGTGAATTTCAGACACAGGTAACGATAAAACAAATGAACAGAAACAGGAAAACAGAACAGTCAATATACCCAGTCAGCAGAATACCAGAGCACGCAATGAGGCCACAAAGGGAGGCCAACTGGAGCAAGATTGGGCTGATATAACGATAAGAGATACCAAAGAGAGAGTAAGGCTCCTCAAGTTGGTTTTGTTTTTGTTTTTTGTTGCTGCCATCTTCTCTATCAAGAATAATAATCTATAAAATAAAAAGGCAGAATAAAGATGTAGAGAGATCATTAATGAGTACCTGGTCACTTTAAGCACATTTAAGATCCCCGATTCAAAAGAACTATAGACCAGGTTGCTAGAAGAACTTGCAGATGTGAGCATCAAAAATTTGTTGGCAATCATTAAACAAAAATGTACCAGAAGATTGATATTGTGGAGTGATATATAAATGTAATGGAATAGTACTGCTCCATAAGGAAGGATGAATATGACAAATACAGAGAAGCAAGGGAAGATTTATATGAACTGCTACAAAATAAAATAAACAGGGCCAAGAAAATAATGTAGGCAATAGGTGCAACAACGTAAATGAAAAGAATACAGGAACGGCAGCAATGAAAAGAGACAATGCTGAGTTATTATAATGGCCACACTTGGCCCTAAAGAAAAAAAAAAGATGTGCACCTCCCTTTTCTTTGCAAAAGTGGAGGACTATGAGTGTGAAACATTGTATACACTGTCATTTTGAGTTAATCTGCAGGTTAGTTTTGCTGAACTGCTTTTTTTCTTTCTTTTTTGTCCCTTGTTATTAGGAACAGCCCTCTGGAGGAGGAGGGGGACTGAAAAAAACATTTAGAAATGAAGGTGATTTTAAAACTAAACATATCAATTTTAAAGACTTTAAAATAAATATTTGTTGGACTGGATTAAGCATAATAATGGTCTTCACATAGCTCAAGGACTGTCACGTGGCATTAGACTTACTCTGTGGAACTGCAAAGAACATAATGAAGACCGCAAGACATTAGCTATGGGGAAACAGATCTCAGCTCTACATAAACAACTTTCTAACAGAGCTGTTCAAAAACGAAAGAGATTCCCTGTAGCACATAGTGATCTCTCCGTGACTAATTGTATTTCAGAAGATGCTGGATCATCCAAGATGTCCATTCCTCTCTGTCAGAGATATCTTAGAGAACTTTCCCACTTCAGGTACACGGTTGTATTAGGTGACCTTTAAGGTCCCTTACCAAATGGATTCCTTGGGAATTGGAGGTGGAAGCATGCACAGAGAGTCTGATGATCAGTGAAAAACCCAGAAGCTTAGATTCATTTTTGTGACAGCTGGTTTCTGAAGATGTGTGTACATGAGTGAGGCAAGGGGGTTAGAGGGAGGAAGAGTGAGTTAACTAACTATGCAGTATCTTGAAATGTAGTACTCATTCAAGAGAGGTACTCAGAGTGTAGGCTGTTCAAACTGAAAAAAATATTACAAATAGGCACTTACTAAGTTCTTTAGAAACAAAACAATTGAGAAGAACTCAATGCAAATGAACTATCTTCGCTTACAGAAATACAGAGAGTCTAAGGAAATCAGACTAGTACATGCAGCCTAATTACATTATCTACTGAAAGGGTATTGCATTTGAATTATTACTAGAAGAAAATCTATAGGCTGATTTGAAAGTTGTCAGAGTTGGATCAAAAATCACCATATCCTATTACTCTGTTGGGACTAGGTGTGAGCATTCCCCAAAATATAAAAGTTTACGGTCTAGAGCATCCACTTCTAATGGGAACAGAAGTTAACCAAAGCCTGCTAGAATATGTGTTGAAATCACTGGTTTCATGTAGAGCAAACAAATGAATTGTTTCTCCCAACTAATGCTTCCTTTAAATTCCCAGTGCCACCACCAGTTCAGACCCTCATAGCCTCAATTATTTCAAATAGCCTTGGACCTGATCTCCTGACCTCCCTCCCTACTCCACATCATCATCGTTAACATCATTATCATTCACCTACTGAAAACACTAATTTTTTAGCATGTCCTTCCATCTTTTAAAACCGTCAATGGCACTACTTCCTTGCTGAGTCATTTCTGTTGTGTCAAATTCTTTGTGACCCCATTTGGGGGTTTTCTTGGCAAAGATACTGGACTGGTTTGCTTTTTCCTTCTCTAGCTCATTTTATAGACAAGGAACTGAAGCAAACAGGGTTAAGTGACTTGTCCAGGGTCACACAGTTAGTAAGCTTCTGAGGTTAGATGTGAACTGAAGATAAGACTACATGTGAACTCAGGTCTTCCTTACACCGGGGCTAGTGCTCTATCCACTGCTCCGCCTAGCCACCCTACTTCCTTAGGTCCTCTGAAACCTGATTCCGCTGCTCATCAGCTTAACTTCCATCTTCCTGCAATTCTCCTTCACAGAATCACAAAGTTGGAAAGAACTCCAATGATCATCCAAGTCAACTCTTACTGAACAAGCCTTTCTACATCCTATCTACCAAATGATCAGCCATCTGGAATACCTCCAATGAAAGGGCACCTTCATCTAGGACCATCATTTCTGGCTCAGTGTTCCAAGCTAAGACAGCTGAAAACAATACTGCCCCCAACCACCCAACCCCTACAAGGCTGTTATCAGTAAAACAAGCAGATCATTTAGGAACCACAGGCAGGTGGGGAAAGCCTATCCCTCAATATGCCTATAGATTCCCAGAAACCTGCATGCCCAGAGACTGAGAGGACTTCTGTGGTGAGCTCACTGTCACCCTGGTTGAACTCAGATTTTATCTTGCTTCTACACTGAAGAGCAAAGATTACTCTTGTATATCCTATTATCCACCCTAACCTATAATCATTTACCCCAAGTTCTGTTTTACAACTTACATGGATAAATATGTGTGATTGTCAGCTGTATAATAAGTGTTTGGTGAGAGGGAGCTAAGATGGCCAAGAATAAGCTATCTGCTTTCCTCCTATAAAAGAGGAAAAAACAGGGAAAACAGTTTTTATTCTGAATCTCTAAAATCCCTTAGAACATCTAATGTGTAGTAAATAGATATAATTCTAGCCCAATACCCCTCTTGAAGGTAGCAGAGCAGGGACTGAAGACTTAGCCATGGCCTTTCTGCAGTTCAACCCAATAGTGGAAACTGAAATCTTAGGAGATGTGGAGTAAGGCTCTCCAGATCTCATCTCTGAATATACTCCGATAATACAGGCTGCCTCCATGCTTGTGGTTGAGACTCTTACATACATATGAAACAATCGTTCAGTTAGGGAGCCTATAGACACATCGTCTCATAAGATCCTTCCAACAGCCCAGCAAGTTAGGGAGAATATAATATTATTGTCTGCACCTTTTGGAGGATACTCAAGCACAGCCAGGGAAACTGCCATGCCTAATGGAACACAAGAAGTCAGAACCCCAGGCACTTTGATTCATAGTCTCAATCACTGTCTACAAGACCACATGGCTATAATTACTTGTTATATCCCCAGGGAATGGAAATGTTTGATCTGAAGGTTAACAGAGACACATTCCTTACTCATAGGAGATATGTAGATGGATGAGCAGATGGTGACTATAGCTCAAAGCCAGAAGTTCCTAATGCATGTCCACATCTGAAGAAAGAAGTGCTAACCAGAAGTGCTTCAGGTCTCTTACAGTTCTCAAGTCCTAGGTTTCTGTGACTTCAACCCAAGATGCCCAAGACTAGCTTGTTAGGAACTAATTCATATCCTTTCACATCTAGATGCTCTTCTGTTGAATGTTTGTTGCTGTGTTTAAAGCATTTTCCTTTAAGTTCATCTCTGGAAGCCTTGAACCCAGTTTTGCTAAAGAAAAGGAAATAGAAAATCTCAAAGTTCTAAGAGACCTCACTAGAGACTAGATCTGAACAATTAATTCCCTTCTGCAAAAGGATTGGTCTCAGTTGCTCTACAATGATGATGGAGGTAGGAATGTTCCTACCCTGAACCCCTCTCAGGCAGGCCCAAGTTCCATTCTATCTCATCATCCTGATCTATAATTGGTGGACCCATGTGGCTCTGGAGGAGAAAGGGAGGCTGGTGATCTCCCTCACTCAAATCCAATTCACTTGCAAGTCATGGCATTACCTTCCTGATGTCAGGATCCTCTTTGAGAATGAAGGACAAACCACAACCACATTTAAAGCAGAGATACTGCCTTCGCATGAGCATTGACCATAGAGGCCATAGGTTATCCCCCATCTGCTGAGTTCTTTTCTTTTGGAACTGTCAATTAGTCAATAAATATTTATTAAGTGCCTACTATGTGCCAAGAAGGGCCTGAACTAGAGTGGTGACTCTACGAGTGGAGAAAAGCCGACTGATGAGAGATACATGGCCAACAAGTCAACAAGCTGATGATTGGACAAATGGGGTGAGGAAGAGGCTGCTAAGTTAGGTCACTAGGTAAAGTGATGATACCCTTGACAGCAACAACTGAAGTTCAATTAGAGGGTGGGTTTGTGGGGCAAGATACTGTCATGAGATACATGATGTAGATTAAAACCCACCCACGCCAATTTATTCAGAATGGCTCACTCCATTCCACTCAAAAGGTAAAGAGAGGAGGTAGAATTCTTACTGGTCACTGTCACAGAGCACACACCTCACCCTCCAAAAGGGACTTGCTAAAGACATTAGAATAGGCTTGAGGGGCCAGGGAAGGGGAGGAGGGGGAGTACAATGTGGGATCCCAATGAAAACTTCATAGTTATTGTTGGGAGAGGTCAATAGCTCTTAGGCTATAACTGTCCTGAAGGGTTGACACCAGACTCAAAAATGGGGAAACTGAACTCTTGAAAAGCACAGGGAGGGTAAGAGTTAGCATAGAAATGGGGTTAGGTGAAACAGTAGGGGGAAAAAAATAGATATATTTGAATGAAAGATAGGTCCCACAATGGCTATTCTTGAATTAGGATGTAGCCTATCATCCTAACTTCCAACTGGTTGAAGGCACATCCTTTCAGGCCACTATTGCTTGTATTACTGCCTCATTGGATAGACATGAAGTTGAGAAGACCTGAGTTCAAATCCATCCTCTTCAAATACTTACTAGCTATGACTCTGGGCAACTCACTAACCCCTATTTGTCTCAGTCAGTCAGTTTAATAACAGCACCTACCTGCCACAGTTGTTTGTGAGGATCAAATGAGATAGTATTTGTAAAGTGCTTTGCAAAGTACAATGTAAATGCTAGTTACTGTTATCATTATTATAAAAAAATGGGCAAGGAAAATTGGGTTCTGTTCTGGTTCTGTCACGATACAACTACTCAAACTCAAACAAATCACTTAATGCTGATAATGGAAAATACACCATCCTGCTCTTCTGGAGTCCTACATTCTAGTACCCACATGTATTAGGCAGTTATCTGTGAACAGAGTGCAGGGCTTCCAATCAGGGAGTGCCTGACTCTTACTAGCTATGTGACCCTGGGCAAGTCATTTCACTTGTCTCCATTTTCTCATCTATAAAGCAGAGATAATAACACATAAGTTACCTATTTCACAGAGCTGTTGGAAGGATTAATGAGATAATATATGTAAATACTATATAAACGTCAGTCATTGGTGCCAGCTCTGCCACTAACAAGTACAAAGTCATTTCGACAATCTGGGTCTCAGTTTCCTCATCTGTAGAACAAAGGGGATGAACTGAACCTGGTCCTGTCAGTCCTTAACATTCTATGCTTCCTGGGAACCTGTTTCTCTATCTCCAAAATAGGGATAATAACACTCATTTATAGGTGCACTAATACACATAAATAAGCACTCTGGAAAATATAAAGTGGTATAAATAGAAGTTTTCATTATTATTGCTTTGGCTAACCATGGCTGGACGAAAAGGGAGAAGTCCTTTATCAAGACTCAATTCCCCTTAATTCAGTTGATAAAGTACCTAAGGGATGTTGTGTAGGCCCTCCACCCCATCCTCTGCTGCCCAGAATCTTCCTATTTTCTCCCTTTTATTTGTCTTCCTATCATATGCCTCAAAAACAAATGGCATTTGTTCACCATTTAACTCATTTTCTTTTTTATCTAGGAATATTCCTTAAAAACAAAGTCATAGAGTTAGGACAGTCACTGGATTGAAAGCTGAAAGGGACCTTGGAGACAATCTCACCAAGTCCTTCATTCTGTAGATGATGTCATTTAGAGGCCCAGGCAGAACCCACTTGTCCAAGGTCACCCAGGCATCAGGGCAGAGCCACCATTCCATCCCAGATCCTCGAACGCTAGTGAGTGCTCTATCTATTAACTGAAGTTGTCTCTTGGGACCCATCTAATGGTCACCCTGCCTTCTCGCAGAGCTGATCACTCCAAAGACATTCCTATTTTTTCTGCCCCTGAAAAACATTTTTTATGGCTGTCGCCTTCACTTCCAGATGATGCTTCCCTCCAAAAGAACTCATGTCCTTTGTCACAAAGAATTGTTTTAAAAAAGAAAAAAAAAGAGGTAGGAAAAAAAGCAGTTCAACAAAGCTAATGAACACATCAACCAAGTCTGAAAGCACTTACATTTGCAGTCCTCTGCAAAAAAGAGAGGAAAGTCTCAGACTGTTTTTTCAAAAGCATTTTTTAGCCAGCTATCAAGAGTTTAGGAGAATCAGAACAATTCTGGGACAGGAAGAGACGAGGCTTTTTTCTTAAAACAAGTTAGGGACACCTTATCCCAAGAAAGTCTGTGTAGCATCATATGTATGGGGGAGAGCAAGAGGGACAAGAAAAAAGTGGCCTTGATCTCTTCCATGTGGGGAAGTTGCCTTGGCCACAAACGCTGACGAACTTCAAGCATGTGTCAGCTCCCCCATTACACACACACACACACACACACACACACACACACACACACGCACACACGCACACGCACACACGCACACACGCACACACACACACAAAACATACTAACTCATTCTAAGTAAAATCCTTAAAATGTAACTTTGAGGACACTGGTTTTAAACAATGGACTCTCCACACCTTCTTTTTGCCTCCACATTATCCAGAAACCTTGTAATCTAGAGATATATATCTAAAAAAAACTTTCCCAAATAATGAAGCTGATCTATCGGGACGAGAAGGAAAACAAGCTTCATGACTCATAGTGCTCAGAAATCCCCCTCGGAATTTAAACGTCAACATTTAGCAACTCCTGGGTGAGGGTGGCATGTTCTAGCCAACCCAAGAGACCGTACGGAGCCCCAGTATACACAAACTAGTCACTGGGAATAAATAGAGGTAAATGAGAGAGGCCTTGAACAGCTTTAAAGCTCATTTCTTTTCTTCTAGTTCTACTTTGGAGGCTGTCAGTGAATACTTCAATGACTTTCTTCTAGTTTTCCCCACTTCTGCTGTCTCACTCATTTCTACAAAGGAAGTACCGGGCTGAAGGGGAAAACAAGCAGTGACTTGGGAATCGGAGGGTCTGGGTTCCGATTCCAGCCCCACGACTTACTATCGGCCTGACCCTGAGGGACAAACCACTTCATTTATTTCATCGTTAGTTACCTCATCCAAAAGATGAGGACGTGCAACTCCTTGATCCCTGAAGATCCTGCCTGGATCTAAATTCTATTACTTACGACTGCAGAAACAGATACCTATGTATCATATACATATAACCACTCACCTAAATTAAAGCTTTACTATACATGTGTGTGCATGTACAAACAGATGTAATATATATGATCTATACTATATCAATATTATATGCAGATATTTATGCAGATATTTCCCACAGATAAAATAAACAGCTTCTAAATGAACATTCTTTAGATACAATGTGACTGTCACTTTCCTTGATACCTAATATTAAAAGCCCTTCCCAATCTGGCTCCTATCTTCATTTCACCTTTATTTCATATTCCTCCCCTTCATACACCCTAAAGCAAATTAGCTGTTCTCTAAATCTTCCCCTCTTTTGAACTTCCCTATTACTTTCAAGGACACCTTCATCTTCACAGGCATCCAGACTGCTAACCTGGGCATCATCTTCAACCCCTCGCTCTCGTTCACACCATACATCCAATCTGTTGCCAAATCTTACTTCCATCTTCACGAAATCTCTCCTGGATATGCCCTTCTCTTCATGGCCACAGTCCCAGTTCAGGCCTACATCAGCTCCTGCCTGGACTACTGCCACAGTTTGACCATGTCACCCCTCTGCTCATTAATCTCCAGTGGCTCCCTTTTTTTTTCCAAGGGTCAATCAAAGATAAACTCCCCTGGTTGGGCATTTAAAGTTCTTTATAAGCCGACCCTTTCCTACTTTTCCATATTTTTTTGGACATATCATTATCATCCATTTGTTGCTGTGGGGGCTTTCTGGGTAAAGATCCAGGAGTGGTTTGCCATTTCCTTCTCCAGCTCATATTACGGATGAGGAAACTTAGGCAAATGGAGCTAAGCAATTTGCCCAGTCACACAGCTAGTGTCTGAGGCCAGATTGGAACTCTGGTCCTCCTGACTTCAGGGCCAGTGCTCTACCCACTGTGCCATTTAGCTGCCCCTTTTCCCAACATTCTTATACTCTCCTCTCCTCCACACATTCTATAATCCAGCTAAAGTGGTTTACGTATGGTTTCTGGAACACGGCACCCCATGTCCTGTGTCTGTGTCTGCACTGGCTATTCTCCATGCCTAGAATGCTTCCCTCCTCATCTGGGCCTTAGTGTCTCTGGCTACTTTCAATCCTTCCTTCTTCAGGAGGGAGGCCTTTCTAAGTCTCACCAAATTCTAATGTCTTCCCTTCCCACATTGCTTTCTATCTCCTCAGTATCTGCCTCGTATTTACATACTGGTTTCAAGTGTTGTCTCCTCATTCAATCGTGAGTTCTTCAGGGCACAAATGGTTTTTCCCTCCATGATATTCCCATTGCTTAGCCTAGTGCCTGGCATATAGTTAAATACTCATAAAAGTTTGCTCACTGGTTGCCCATCCCATCTGCCAATCTCCAGAACTTCATATAAGGCCATCTCCCGTGGCTTCCCCTCTTACCTCCATCTTCTGGGATCTTTCACTTCCTTCTATACAAACCATTGCTGCTCTTGGCCAATGATATTGTGAATGCTTTTTCCCTCCTAAATTTGCTTTGTATTGACTTATGGGTGCATAGCTTTGACTCTGCCCCAGCAGAACATAAGAAGATAGTTTGCATTTTTTTCCTCTGGTCCTCAGTGCCTGGTACAGCCCCTCAAACCTGGAGATGCTTAAATAAAGAGCTCAATTAAATTGAATTCAATAAAGTCAGTCTTTCTGGGATCTCATCAAAACAGATTTAGTGGTCAAAGGCCCTCACTCTAAGGTGTCTTTACCTGAGGGACCCTTTCCCAGCCTGAGGACATCTTTACAGCAAGATTACAGAGTGCAATGAATAACCATGGTAAGAATGCAAGATGCTCCATGTCATGGTGGATGGAGCCCCGGACCCAGAGTCAACAAGACCTGAGTTCAGTTCTAGCTTCAGGTACTTAAGCTGTGTGACCCTGGCCAAGTCACTGAACCTTTCTGTCTGCCCTAGATTTCTCTTTTATAAAATGAGGATATAACAGCATCTGCCTTCACAGGGATGTTGTGAAGATCAAATGAGATAAAGCTAATAAAGTGCTTTGTAACCTTTAAAGCTCTACATAAAAGCTAGCTATTGTTAATAAATGAGTACGTGGACAGTTATTTAAATAAGTTTGCAAAGCACTTTATATTATTATTCAATGGAAAAGTGCTTGACCTGGAGCCAGAGATCTGGGTGCGAATCATAGCTCTACCAGGTGATCAAGAGAAAACTATTTTATCTTTGTGGGCCTCAGTAAAAATGAGGAGATTGACCTAGATCAGGGGATGGGCACTATATCAGGACTCTTGGAGCCTCATGTACAACGGTGAATCTCAACCCCTTGAGTATCTGTGAATAGCAAAAAATGGATTAGAAGATGCCTAAGCACCTTATCTGTTTCCAAATCTATGATCCCATCACCCTATGATGTCAGTTAATCCTCACTAGAACTCTGTAAGGCACCTACTACAAGTACCATTATCAGCATTTTAGAGATTTAAAAAGAAACAACCTGAGGCCAGAGGACTTGGGTTTGGGGGAAGGGGCTCTCAATGATTCCAGCTGCTAAGTGACAGTGATAGAGCTCGGCTATGTTCATATTTTGACAGTAACTAGTAAAGGCCTTCCATAGGAGAAGTGACAGAAAACATAGTTCTTCATTTTCCCTTTCTTGTAAATGCCCCATGGCCCTCATGCAGCAGCTCTGTCTGTGATTTCTTGGGAGCCCAGTTGGGGAGTGGTTAATTGGAAAGGAAGGGACCATGGATGGAAATGCCACTTCGTCCCTTCCATCTTCCTCAGGAACAGCAAGTGAGATTCCATTCTCCATAGAGGAATGAGTTATTAGACTGTTTCCATGGCAACCTCAAGCAGCAGGTGGATTTGGGGCCCAAATAAGATCCTGGGGAAATTAAGTTAGGGACTGGAGATGTGTTGGCTTAATCCTGAGGCACAGAGTGAATATGAAAACCTGCTGCCCTCTGTGAGAGCACAGGTGAGATAGCCAGGTGGGATGGGAACTGAGAGGAGTAGGGAGAGGGAGGCCTTGCTCTAATGACCATCATCTAGAGGGACTATTAAAAAAAAAACTTAGGGGATTAAAGTCTTGCAAGCGAGTGTGTGCGTTGTGTTCATCACAATGAATGTGTACTATTTTTAAAATGCAATTTTCCAACCTTGATGGGAAGAAAGGTTATTGGGTATGTTAAAATACTTACAAAACTATAGAGAAAACTCAGCTACTCCCTCTAAAACACTGTGGCCTCTATCACTTAAAGGGGAAGAATTAACACCCAGGTTAGAGTCTACATCGCATTTATGCTATATATCAGTCTTGTTTTAGTTATGTGTTTAGAATGGCATTACCAAATCCACCAGAGGTTATATTCAACAACAGATATCAGTCCCAACATGAAACTCAAAAAATCGAGTATCTAAGATGATAAGGACAGGTAGGTGGCTCAATGACAGAGCTCAGGGCCTGGAGTAAGGAAGACCTGAGGTCAAATTTGACCTCAGACACATACTAGTTGTATGACCCCGGACAATTCACTTAACCCTATCTATTTCAGTTTCAGCATCAGTCAAATGAGAAGGAGAAGAAATGGCAAACCATTCCAGTATGTCTGCCAAGAAAACCCCAAACAGGGTCATGAAGACTCGAACACAATCAAAACTCCTCAACAAGATGGTTTGGGTGTAGCATTTGGAGACAACAGATGTGGGTTACAATCCTATCTCTTCACTTGTCATCCATGTGACAGAGAATAAGTGAATTCACCTATCTTCACATGCAAAACAATGAGCCTGGACTAGAGATAGTCTGTATGGTCCTTCCAACACTAAATCTGAGATCCTGTGATGTTGGTGGCAGGACAGGGTTTACCCTAGATCTGGGGAAAGGGGCCAAAGTTCAGAAAGTTAAACCCAGAAGTCTCTCAGGCAGTCTTGTTCAAAGATTCAGGTTTGGACACACATTTTTACATATTCCTAAAAGCGGTTTCATCTCCTAAATTACAGAAATCAGGTTACATAAAGAGCAGCAGCACTTGACCCCTGCAGGACTCAGCATGTGGAGAGAACAGGATGAGGGAATTGACCCCTCTCAAGGTTTCCCTGATCTCTGGGTCTTTAACCATCACTTGGGATACTCCTCCACAGCCAGGGAAAGCGTCACTTTTTTTTCTTCCCAGAGGAACCTGCTGTATCTCCCCAGCAGGACCTAATTAGCCTCATTGTGTCTTACTCCCATCTTACTGGTGTTGAGAAACTCGTGGGTGTGAATTAGAGCTGGTGAGAAAATAGAAAAGTACTTTTTGCAGTTGTCGATGGGGACGGATGTGAGAAGACTGTCAGTCAAAGCATGAAATTTAGTATTTAAGGACTAGGGAGTAGGAGGTTTGCTGAAGTCAGACCCTCTAAAAATTAAGCATCATATGATGACTCCATCGCTCCAACGTGTTTCCTGAATTAATTTAAGATCATAGAAGCACAGATTTAGAACTGAAAGGGTTCTTAGAGGTAATGTAGTCAAGGCCTCTAATCTTACAGATGAGGAAACTGAGGTCCAGAGAGTAAAAGGACCTCACATTACCCTGGTAATAAGTAGCAAAACCCAGATCAACTGATTCCAAATTTAGCCCTCTTTCTCTTACATTGTATTCTTCTCCTTGCCTACCTTTGGTTCTACTTGTTATTAATTCATTCCTTAACAGGATCTCATCATCAGCCTCACTATAGAGTACAGTATAGTTCAATGGAGAGAGCACTGGATCCAACACCACAGCATCTCGGGGTGAATCCCTCATCAATCACTTGTTACCTGTTTGACCTTGAGCAAATCATCTCATTAATCAAGTACCTGAGTTTCCCCATCTATAAAATAAGAGGTAGGGAGGAGGGGTTAGACCAGACATCCTTGAACATCTCTTCTTTAGTTTTTCAGTCCTTTAAGTCTTGTCTGACTCTTCATGACCCCATTTGGGGTTTTCTTGTCAAAGATTCTGGAGTGGTTTTCTATTTCCTTCTCCAGCCCATTTTACAAATGAGGAAACTGAGGCAAACAGGGTTAAGTGAATTGTCTAGGGTCACATAGCTAGGAAGTTTGAGGCTAGATTTGAACTCAGGAAAATGAATTCCAAACCCAGTGCTCTATCCATTGTACCACCTAAGTGCTCAGATTATATAAGTAATGATGTCCTTTCCTTTCAAAACTATCCAAAAATTTCTCTGTTCTGTCAACTTTCTTTCCTTCATACTGCTTTTCATTCCTCCAGGATTTCATCCAAATTAGGTAAGCTGTTGGAGCTCCACCTCTTGCTGGATTCCCTTTAATACTTAAGAACTTTACAGGTGCCATGTTTTAACTGCCTTTTCTTTTACTCCTTCTGCCCACTTGGAAATTTTAAGACAAAGGGCCTGTTTGGTCCCTCCCCCCAGTCCTGCCTTCTATTCAACCCCTGATTCATTCATGGCACTTTATGATTACTTTAACATTTATTTAATATCCATATTATTCCTGGACAATAAGTCCCGTGGTGTCATTCAAAGGATTAGGAAACTGAGGCACAGGGAAGGGAGAGTACAGTGAATAGTGTGTGCTAAAGGATACCAGTCTGTGTTCAGTAGAAAAAGGTCTGAAAGATGAAGCCTAGGCTTTGCCACACTCTGTCACTAACTGTGACAGAGAACAAGGACTCTTGTCACTCTGTGTCTCAGTTTCCTCATCTGTAAAATGAGGATTAAAAAAACCTGTCATTTCTACTTCACACACTAGATGGAGACCATTGAGATGAAATCAGAGTTTTAGTGCTGAAAAGAACTCATCTTAATTGATTTTTATTTATTTTACAGATGAGGAAACTGAGACCTGGAGAAGGAAATGATTTGTACTTAGTCACATTTGATGCCAAGCCCAAACTGGAAATCAGGTCTCCCGGCTTTTTGGTCCAATGAGTGCTCTTTGACAACTGGACTTCATGACTTTGTTCTAGCTGTAACAACCCAACTGTGAATTTATTTTCAGAACAAAAATCCAATATTTAAAATGCAAATTCTGCAATTTGTAGAATTTGTTAGAGGTGACTGGGTGGCACAGCCCTGGGCCTGGAGTAAGGAAGACTTGAGTTCAAATCTAGCCTGAAACATTTGCTAACTGGGCAAGTCACTTAACCTCAGTCTATGTCAGTTTCCTCAGCTATAAAATAATAACAGTACCTACCTCCCAAGATTGTTGTGAGGATCAAATGAGATAATACTTACAATGGATTATCAGAATGCCTGGTATATAAGAGTTGCTGAATAAATGCTTGTTCCCACAAGAAACTGACCTGTCAACTCCCTGAAAGCCCTTCAAAGACAAGATTTAGGGACCGCTGCTGTGGCTTGTTGCTCATGTCCAAAACTAAAGACAATATGTTCAATATGTTTCTCCCATATCTAATCTGACTAATGATAACTCTTGAAAGGCACTCTAAAGGTGGCTGTTTTTATTTATTTCAACCACCAAGTGCATCTACTTAAAAATCTCTGGGCAGCTAGATGGTAAAGCCAGATAGAGCACTGCCCCTGGAGTCAGGAGGAGCTGAGTTCTAATCCAACCCCAGATATGTACTAGCTACATGACACCGGGTAAATCATTTAACCCTGATTGTCTCCAAAAAATAAAAACAAAAATCTCTTCCTCTCAAGTCAGAAGTTCTGCAATAGTTAAGAACGTCTGGGTCACACAAATCCTCTGCATTCCTATATATTAGCAACAAAGTTCAACAGCAAGAGATAGAAAGAGAAATCCCATTTAAAGTTAGGGTAGACAGTGTAAAATACTTAGGAGTCTACCTGCCAAAACAAACCCAGGGACTATATGAACACAATTACAAGACACTTTTTGCACAAATAAAGTCAGATTTAAGTAAGTGGAAAAACATTAGTTGCTCATGGGTAGGCCGTGCTAATATAATAAAAATGACAATTCTACCCAAATTAATATACTTATTTAGTGCCATACCAATTAAACTATCAGACAATTACTTTCTAGAGCTGGATAAAATAATATCAAAATTCATTTGGAAAAACAAAAGGTCCAGAATATCAAAGGGACTAATGAAAAGAAATGCTTGGGAAGGTGGCCTAGCGCTACCAGACCTTAAACTGTACTATAAAGCAGCAAGTATCAAAACCACTTGGTATTGGCTAAGAAACAGAGAGGTAGACAAGTGGAATAGACTTGGCACTCAAGATGCAGTAGGCAAGGAATATAGCAACCTTCTGTTTGATAAACCCAAGGACCCCAGCTTCTGGGATAAGAACTCATTGTTTGACAAAAATTGCTGGGAAAACTGGATAACAGTGTGGCGGAAATTAGGCATAGACCCATACCTGACACCGTACACAAGAATAAAGTCCAAATGGGTACATGATTTAGGTATAAAGATTGATACCATGAATAAACTGGAGAAGCAAGGAATAGTGTATTTATCAGATCTATGGAGAAGGGAAGAATTCTTTACTAAAGAAGAGATAGAATGCATTATGAAATGCAAAATGGATAACTTTGAGTACATTAAACTGAGAAGTTTTTGCACAACCAAACCCAATGCAACCAAAATCCGGAGGGATGTAGTAAATTGGGAAAAAATTTTTACAGCTAAGCTCGGGGATAAAGGCCTCATTTCTAGAATATATAGAGAACTGACCCAAATGTATAATCATACAAGTCATTCCCCAATTGATAAATGGTCAAAGGATATGAACAGGCAATTTTCAGAGGAAGAAATTAAAGCTATCTATAATCATATGAAAAAATGCTCTAAATCACTATTGGTTAGAGAGATGCAAATCAAAACAACTCTGAGGTACCACATCACACCTATAAGATTGGCAAACATGACAGAACAAGAAAATGATAAATGCTGGAGAGGATGTGGGAGAGTTGGAACACTAATTCATTGTTGGTGGAGCTGTGAGCGCATCCAACCATTCTGGAGAGCAATTTGGAACTATGCCCAAAGGGCTACAAAAATGTGCATACCCTTTGACCCAGCAATATCGCTACTAGGACTATATCCCCAAGAGATCATAAAAATGGGAAAGGGTCCCACATGTACAAAAATATTTATAGCAGCACTCTATGTAGTTGCCAAAAACTGGAAGTCAAGGGGATGTCCATCAATTGGGGAATGGCTGAATAAATTATGGTATATGAATGTAATGGAGTACTATTGTGCCATAAGAAATGATGAACAAGAAGACTTCAGAGAGGCCTGGAAGGACTTATATGACCTGATGCTGAGTGAAAGGAGCAGAACCAGGAGAACTTTATGCACAGCAACAACCACAGTGTGTGAGAGTTTTTTCTGGTAGACTTAGATTTTTGTAATAACACAAGAACTTCTGAAAAAAAAAAAAAAATCCCAATGGTGGACCTCAAGGCAAAAAGCCTTCCACACTCAGAGAGAGAAATATGGAAGTCACTCACATAATGTAGCAGATCATGTTTGTGTATGTGTATCTGTTTGTGTATCATGTTCTGATTTGTTATACGGATTCTTTCATTTATCTTAGTCTGACTACACAGCATGACGATAGTGAAAATATACTCAATAGGAAAGTTTATGTAGAATCTATACAGAATTGTATGCAGTCGTGGGGAGGGAGGGAGGTAGTGGGGGGTGGGTGGGGAGGGATAAAATCGCAATTGTATGGCAGTGATTGTTAAACATTAAAAAAAATAAAAAAATTAATAAAAAAATAAAAAAAAAATAAAAAAAAAAAAAAAAAAAGAACGTCTGGGTCATGGTCATGGCCTCTGATGGCCACAGGTGGAGAAAAGGACATTGACTGAGTAGATCATTTTCTGACACTCTCATTGGCTCAGAGGTCTCCCTTAGACAGAGCCTGGCATTATCTATTTGAAGATAGGGTGAATCTTAACCATAGGACTTAGGAGCAGTAAAATGCCATCCATACCTGTCTCCTTCCCACATGTACTGCCCTCATTCCCACTCCAACATCCTTCTTTATGCTGGTTCTGTTTGCCTGATATGGTTTTTCCCAACAAGACAAATCTTAAGGACACTCTAAGGCTCATTTCAGATCCCACCTGATACTAGAGCAAAGGATGTGGAACCAGGGCCCCGGGTTTGAACTTTCATCCTCTCTACTGTCTATTGACACAACCTTGAGCAAGGCGAGCATCATCTCTGGGCTTCTGATTTTTGTTATTGTTTTTTCACCTTTAACATGAGGAAGTCAGGCTGGAACACTCCTTGAGTACCTTCTACTTTCAGCTCCTAAGCTGTAAGCAAGATTTTTTTCCTCACGCTATAATATAAACTTTAAGTTACTGCAGTGGATACAGCGCCAGACCTGCAGTCAGAAAACCCTGAGTTAAAGCCCAGCCTCTGACACTTCCTAGCTGCATGACCCTGGGCAAGTCACTTAACTTCTGTCTGCCTCAGTTTCCTCATCTATAAAATGCAAATAACAAGAGCACTTACTAAAGGGTTATTATGAGGATCAAATGAGATAAAGCTTTGCAAACCTTATAAATGCCTACTAAATTATGCTGTTTCTCAATAGCTGGTATAATCCATATCCCATCCTACCATTTTACCAGCACTACAGGACAATGTAAGACTGTATTGTTACCTGATTCTCCATCCATTTGGGCTTTACTTGCCTTTTCATACAGGCTAGGCAGGCTTTTGTCACAAACTAAAACTAATAAACATATGACCTTTCCTACATAAGTCTAAGGCATTTCAAGATTCCTGAGAAATCTGGAACCATGGATAAGACTGGGGAAGCATCTGCCTGTCTCTTGTACAGCTGTCACTATGGTAGGTAGAGGCTCAAAGGGCACAAAAGAATAAATCATAAATGGGAAGCTAAGAGGGGTGAAAGCCTTCTAAGATCCCAACCCACTGAAACTGAGGCCATGACCATGCATTTACCCCAAGCCCAGCACATTGTGAGCCCATGGTGTCACCAACTCACAAGTGACACTGGGCCTCAGGGAATTTACCAGACCAGCATCTGGAGTCTCCCTGACTCCCTGCTTCTCTGCCAACTGATAAAGGTGACTCAGAAGTAGGAGTTGAGCTCAGCCTTCTGAGTGTACACCACGGGACCCATTTGTAACTGGGGCCATCATCATCACTGAGTCAGGGTTAGGTTTGCCTCCAACTGTAGTGAGTCAGAGGGAAAGATGCAGAGAGGAGCAAGGATTCCTGAAATCCAGGCTGGTCCCCTGGTTCAGATTAACAACATTCCAAGAGCCCGGTAGAAATGCAGATCCTCTTGTCCATGCACATGGAGTCACGTGCCTTGCACCTAGGCTGAAACCTAGGAGCAGAAAAGGCCTTAGCTGGCAGCCCTTCTCTACACAGAGAATGATGGAAGCAAGAATGATGGATTTTTTCCCTCACACTATAATATAAACTTTAAGTTACTGCAGGGCAATTCTGCATCCAAAACCAGGCTCATAAATGCCTTAATTCTGAAACTTTTGGGTGTGATCATTTTTCAACATCCTTCCTCTAACCAAGCTTAGACCCAAAGGAGAACAGAAGGGAGAAGAGAACCTCCTTCCCTTCTATGTAGAAAGCAGGGGACAGTGGGTGCAGAAGAGGCAGCCAATAACCATTTATAAGCCCCTTCTGTGTGCCAGGCATTGTGCTAAGTGTTGGGGTTACAAAAAGATGCAAAAGGCAGTCCCTGCCTAGAGGGAAGTCACAATCAAACAGGGGGAACAACACGCTAAAAAAAACTGTACAAATATGACATATGCAGGAAAATGGGAAATCGATCAATAAGCATTTATTAAGTAACCAGGATGTGCCAGGCACCGTGTGCTAAATCCTAGAGACACAAAAGAGGCAGAGGGCACCCTCTGCCCTCACGGAACTTACAATCTAAAGGGAGAGAGAGCATGTAAACAAATACGTAAGAATAAGCAAGAAAAAGAAGTAATTAATTGAGGGAAGGCACTAGCATGAAGAGGGAATGGGAAAGGCTTCCTGTAGGTGATGGGTTTATGGAACACTGCACACAGGGCCAGACTCAGCTGACTGGATTTGTTTTGCTGAATTGCATTTTTTTCTCTTTATTATTCATTTTTGCAAAGGACAGCTCTGTGGGGAAAGAAGGAAGAAAGGATACATTTGGAAATAAAGGGGATATAAAAACAAAAGATCTCAGTAAAAGCTGGTGTTTAAGTAAATCTGCTCCCTCTGGACTTGACAATCTCCCAGGCATGGCTGGCCACAAGCAAGATTAACCACTAACACTGAAGCATAAGGTAACAATTTTGGTGCCAGTGGTACCCACTGGTGGAGAAAAGGACATTGACTGAGTAGATCATTTTCTGACACTCTCATTGGCTCAGAGGTCTCCCTTAGACAGAGCCTGGCATTGGCTATATGAAGATAGGGTGAACTCAGGAATCTTAACCATAGGATTTAGGAGCAGTAAAATGCCATCCACACCTGTCTCCTTCCCACATGTACTGCCCTCATTCCCACTCCAACATCCTTCTTTATGCTGGTTCTGTTTGCCTGATATGGTTTTTCCCAACAAGACAAATCCTAAGGATACTCTAAGACTCATTTCAGATCCCACCTGATACTAGAGCAAAGGATGTGGAACCAGGGCCCTGGGTTGGAACTTTTGCCCTCTCTACTTTCTACTGATACAGCCTTGAGCAAGGCAAGCATCATCTCTGGGCTTCTGATTTTTGTTATTGTTTTTTCACCTTTAACATGAGGAAGTCAGGCTGGAACACTCCTTGAGTACCTTCCATTTTCAGCTCCTAAACCAAACCTATTTCATAGGTTAAGGCATATTTCCCTCAAGGGTCTTATATTTAGAGCTGGAAGAGAACACTGAGACTTTCAAGTCCATTCCATTTGAAAAACCAAGAGAGACTAAAGAGACTGTGACTTTCCCAAGGTCAAATAACCCACATGCTCTGATTCCAAATCCATTTCTCTTCCCACCATACCAACACTATCTCTTCCTCAAGGAAAACACAAGTTCCTTCAGGTCATGGGTATATTATGTCTTATATGTCTCTATAATCATACCAGCACTTAGCACAGGACTAGGCCACACAGGTGAATACTTTTGAGTGGAAAAGCTAGAGAGAGGAAAGCACATGATGTTTTAATCACCAGAGGAACCAGGTCAATCAGAACGAAGGACAATCTTTGTAGACTGCACTTGTGTGCATCCTATCTGAGGGCTCACTTACTTGCTGTTGGATCTTAGGCAAATCAAAAACCTCAGTTTTCTTGTTGCTCAAATGAGCACAATAACATCTGTCTTACCCATCACACTATTTGGGGGGAGATCAGATGAGAGGAGGGATATGAAAGTGCCTCTACATATTATATAGTGCTATACAAGAAAACAGTTGATGTGAAAAAGACCTGGGAATTTTAAGAAACTCCCTTGTATAAATATTAGTCAACAGTTTGATATGGCAGCCTCCCAAAATCAACTGTGATTTTTGACTAAATTAACAAAAGTATAAGGTCCAGAAGGTATGAGGTTAGAGTTTCACTCTTCTCTATCCCAATCAGATCACATCTGGAATATAGTACTCAGTTCTAGGTGACAAAATTTTGGGAAGGCCACTGACCGTCTGGATCCCATCCAAGATAGTGGGAGGACTCCCAACCTTGAAATATGATCTATACAAAGGGAACTATGAAATATAATACATTATACAATGTATACAATAACATACAATACAATCTATACGATGACCATTCACGATTCCAGGGAATAGAAGACACATTCTGGACTTTCTCCAACATGCCCTAGACGCCCAGTCATCCTAGAAGCTCATTCCAATCCTAGAACTCACACCCTGGAAGTGCTCTCCAGTCCTGTGGCCTCTCCCTTGGATTGGCTATCTCTTCCCAACACTTCCATTTAAAGAGGGGCCCAGATCAACTACATCTCATTCCTCTACCATGCTCCATATTGGGTAACCTCCATTTCCTCATCCCTTTTCAAGCTTCCTTTTATGTAGGTTCCTTGTCCATTAGAATGTGAGTTCCATGAGGACAGAGACTGTGTTTCTTTGTGCTTGAATCTGTATCCCCAGTGGTTAGCATCATACCTGCCATATAGTAAATGTTTCACAAATGCTTGCTATCTATTAAAGACATGACAGATTTAGGGTACAGAATAAGGCATACATATTTTTGTAATACAAACATCAAGGGAACTCCTTTTGCTTGACTATGCATATTGGTTAGGCCAAATTTGTATTTCTTTTCTCTTCTCCAATGAACTCCACCCCCCTCCAAATGGAGTAGGAAATGGGAGGGAGAGAAAACAGATTTGTGTGATTATTTTAAAAACAAATGTGGGGTGCTACGGATGTGAAATGCTGCAAGTCCATTCAGATGAGGTCACTGCATTATTAGTTTTACTTAACTATTAAACTCTGCTGAAGAGTGTTCTCATGGGGCAGGATTAATAGGATAAAGTACGTAATATAAAAACAAAACACAATTAAACAAGTAAGAAGAGCAAACTGATCCAGGACATGATAATTAGCTTCAGATATTTGAATGGTCATCATATAAAAGATGGAGTAGACTCAAGAGGGAGCCAATACTTAAGGGAGATACACAGTGCCAAGAGCACTGGTTCTCAAGTCACAAGAATTAGGTTCTGATTCTGTCCTGGGTATTAACTACCTGTATGACCTTGGGTGGGCAGCTTGGTGGTACAGTGGATAGAGCACCAGGCCTGGAGTCAGCAGGACTCCTCTTCATGAATTCAAATCTGACTGGGTAACCCTGGCCAAGTCACTTAACCTTGTTTGCCTCAGTTTCCTCATCTGTAAAATGAGCTGGAGAGGGAAATAGTAAACCCCAAACGGGGTCATGAAGCATCCAACGTAACTGAAAATGACTCTACAACAAATAACCTTGGGCAGGTTTCCTTGTTCAAAAATAAAATGAGGGGGTTGACCAAGATGACTTCTGGAGTCCTTTCCTACTGTAGGTATATGATCCTATGATTCTTCATGGCCTCTAGAGGCAGCTAGGGAGTACAACGCACAGAGTCTGAGCCTAGAGTCAGGGACCTGAGTTCAAATCTAGCCTCAGACACTTACTAATAAGTGGGCAGATCACTTAACTTTCATCTGCCTCAGCTTGCTCAACCGTAAAATGGAGGAAAAAAAATAGCACCTACATCCCAGGATTGTTGCAAGGATCAAATGAAGTAATACTTGTAAAAGTACTTAGTCCAGTACCTGACACCCTTCTCAGAGGGCAGAACTAGAAAGAACTGTGGAAACTGCTGAGAGTCAGACTTCAGATCAACACAAGGGGAAAAACTAACAAACCTGTTCCTGAAATGGAACATGCCACTTCAGGAATTAGTCCCCAATAACTTTACAAGCTAAAGCTAGACAGGGATGTGATAGAGAATGTTCCAGTGACCTCTAAAATTCTATCCAGTTCTGGGCTCCAGTGAGTCTGAGAAAGACCAGATCATCTGTAAATCTGACCAATCCAAGGGGATTCTTATTAAATCCCAGTGAGATCCAGCCTTGTTAGTTCATTTGCTAATAGGTGGGCCAGCTCATCCTTCTCCCAACATTCTGTGTTTTTCTACAGTATGACTGAGATTCTATAGCTCTTACTCCCACAGGACTGAGTGACTTAATTCTCTTCCTTCATCCTTCGAATCATGAGACGATGCTCTGGCATTATTCCGGTCCCTCTGGCCCCTTGCAGAAGGACTGCTGGGGTCAGAAGGCAATGATCATGAAGAGAAATCCCTGGCCCTGAACAGTTTTCCAGTAAAGTACACACTGACTCCAGGGCACTTAATGCTGCTTTACCAGATTCCAGGATGTTTCCAGTTGATTATCAAAGCCTCAGTCTACTACAACCCATCAACAACCAATTTGGCCACATCCAAATGGATTCCAATTCCCTCCCCACTAGGCTCACAGCAATCAGCTCATCAATATACATAACACTGAGAAGTTTGATATTGATTGAAGAATCTAATGGACTCATTATTCAAGTTCATTCTGACCTTTCAAACAATTGGAACTGAGTCCCTCTCAGGCTCTCAAAACTGGGCAAAGGAGGGGAAGGCGAGGGGAGCAGGCAAGGATGTGCCTGTGGTTTAGCTGTAAATTGGGAGAGTGGATGACCTGGGTTATTTTCCCAGTCAAAAGGGAGATAGCCTGTAATGGACTGCCTGCCCTGCAGCTTTATTCTGAATTAACAAGGAGCTGTTGTTGCCATAGGAGACAGCAGGGGAAAATGATGTGTTCCCAGGTGCGATTAACATTCATCTGGACAGTTAATCTGATAGTGCCACGCCACAGTCGTACCATCGATGGTGACCTGGTGTTGTCACTGATCCCCAAAAAATGGTCACCAGAGGTTAAAGGCTATCCTAACTCAACAAGACTCTCTCGCACACACATCACAGACACACACGCACACTCCTTTATCAAAGCTTCATTCTATTCTTCAATATACATTGTGCAACCATGTCTGCTGACCGCTGACCACTGTGACAAATATGTCATGCATTTCTATTTGTCAAAAGAGAAGGGCAGTCTTCTCAGGAGGAAATAAGGGAAACTGAGTCATATGGAGAAGAATGAGAGAGGGGAATGGAAGGAGTGCCCAACCTTTCTAGGACTTTGTTCCCCATTCTCCAGCACAGTGGCATAATTTCTTTTAAGAAGAGATGAGTTTAGGATTTTATCTCCCTGACTACCTGAGGCAAACTAGCCAGCAGATGGGAAAATCTGCCCAGCAATTAATTCTGGTTAGTCACTGAGTATGAAGGTTGTGGGATCTAATGAAATAGAAATCAAGATCTTTAGCTGGGAAAGACCAAAAGGGAAAACCTGACAGGTGTAGTCTGGAAGCATAGAGCTTTCTGTCTCCATCTATCCCAATTCTACTGAACTTTTAGGGCCAAGTTCCACCCAGTCCTTCTATGAAGCTTCTCTGATATCTCCTTTCCTATAAACATAAATTATCCTTATGAGTAAGCTCACATAAATTTAATAACAAATTATTATACATATGTATTGTATTATGACTGTAATGATGAGTGTGGAACAGCTAGGTGCCACAGTGGATAGAATGCTGGTCCTGGAGTCAGGAAGATCAAAGTCCAATGTTTGCTTCAGTTTCCACATCAAATGAGCTGAAGAAGAAAATGGAAAAACCACTCCAGTATCTTTGTCAAAATAATCCCAAAGTGAGTCACAAAGGATCAGACACAACTGAAAACTTAACAACAAACAATGATCACAACACAATGAAAGTAAAAGTCGAACCAAATGCAAAACAGAAAACACATGCATCATTAATAAAACTGGTTACAGAACAATTACATCAAGGTGGATGACTTACACTGTTCTCTGAAAAACTGGAAAGAGGCAAAGATAGAGAGACTCCATAGATACTGGCTCAAACACTTCATAGTGAGGCACGAATTACTAGAAAAGCACTTGACAAATTTCATCTTCTGATGCAAGCCTGATTCTACTTTTAATAGAAGGTGGCAAACATCTATGTCCAAAAGATGAGAACCTCTGTGACCCTTTCAAAAACAGGTCAATTAAGTGTTTATTTCATTTGATCATCACAATAACCCTATAAAGTAGGTGCTAACATTATACTCATTTTACAGACAAGAACGCTACAGTCCAGGCTTGCCTAGGGTCACGCAGCTCACTACCAAGCATCTGATATATATTTGAAACCCAGGACTTCCTGACTCCATGTCTAATTCTTCATCTATTCTGCCTCCCTATTTGGCACTAATTTTTTAAATTTTCCATTTATGTACATTTTCCAACCCTAGCTAGATTATAAACCTGTTTGCCTCAATTTCCCCATCAGTAAAATGCTTCCCAGGGTGGTGGTGAGGAGCAAATGAGAGAATACTTGTAAAAGTGCTTAGCACACATTCTGGTATCTAGAAGGCACTATATAAATGTCAGTTATTATTAATAATAAGTTATTATTCCTCAGAACTAGATCAGCAGTATTTGGTTTTAAAAAGAAAACAACTTGTCAATCAGCCAACTGCCCATTAATGATAACTAGTCCACTGAATTTTCGAATCCTCTGGGTTTGCACACTGTTGGATTCCATGAAACCAAGAGTCACCTTTTGACTTGTTCTAAAAGCAACACAGACAGTGAAGCCTGGGAGAAAAGAGTCTAGAACAAAAGGAAATTGGTCAGCAACCAAATATACATGTGGATGAAAGGGGAAAATCCAACTGTTTGTCACTGCTCCCCTGCAGAACAGTGTTTTTTCCAGCTTCCTGCTGCTTTCTTCTCAGATGCAATGTGACTGGGGGGATGTGTTGAAGGGTAGTATAAATACAGAGAATTGGTGGAATAATTTTAGTACATATATATGTTTTCTCTTATGATAGATACCCTAAAAAACAGTGTCCAGGCTTCCCACAGTAAACACAAACAAACTTTGTGTAGACCAAATCGTCACAATCACAACCATCCACTTTTCCCTCTTAGGTTAAAGGATCACAAAATCTCAGAGGAGGGAGGGCCCTCAGGAGCCATTTGACTGAACTCATTTATGAACAAAAGTCCTCTTCTACACCATAATCAGCAACCAGTTATACAGCCTTTACTTACAGAACTTCAGTGATGGGTAATTTGTTCCACTTTTGGACACTTCTGAACATTAGGAAGTTTGTCCTTATCTGCTTATTTTCATGTTCCACCTGTGCTTCCCAGTCCTAAATTCTGGGGCTGGGTAGAGCAAATAGAACCTCTCCTCCCAATAACAGCCTTTTAAATAAAGACAGTCATCATATGGCCCTATGGCTTCCTGGGCCTCATTGTTTTTCATAAATCTTCTCTTGTCTATATGGCCATGGAACTTCTTACCATCCTTGCAAATCCAATCCCATCCCTGACTCCTCTGTGAATCCTTCCCTGGCTGCTCCAGACCACAGCTATATCTCCTTTGTAAAGTCACAGATAGGTTTCATTGAGTATATCAGCGGGGTCAAACTCAAATGTAAACATTATGGCCACTAAACCATGTGTAAGGATCCCTGTAAGGTACATATTAGCCCAGAAAACCACAAATTAACATCATCTACTTGTTATTGCATTTTTTATTTATTTTGTTCCAACATTTCCTAATTACATTTTAATCAAGTTTGACCAAACTCAGGAGTGTTGTGGGCCATGATGTATTTTCAATACCTCTGGCCTACATCACTCCTCTTTACATGTTGAACACTGTTTGAATTAGTTCTCAAGAAATATTTGTTGATTTAAATTTAATAGGATGTTTTAGTATTCCCAAACTGTGTCACTGATAATAATTGATAATTGATGATAAGCTCTCTCTCTGCCTCTCAAGGTCTGGTATACAGTTAAGGCTCAGCAAACAACCAGTAGATTGAGTGATTTTTATTAATGAGAGATATGCTACATTTTTTTTCTAGGCTGGGGAAGATAAAATCAGTTAATCCCATTGAATAAAATGAGTTTTGTTTATTAAAAGTAGCATATACATAGGAAATTAAATTTGGGAGTAATCGCTGAAATGCTCCAGAAATTCACTCCATGTACACTGGGGTGACAACTGACACAGCGACCATGCCAATCATACAAATCACAGGCTCCTAGGATATGGAGCTGTTAAAGAATTTAGAAGACTTCCTGGTCCTACTTCATCTTAGAGGTGATTGGGGGGAAGACAATCTTAATGACCTACTAGCATAGTAGGAAGGCTTGAGTTTGAATCTTGGCCCCAACATTTTATCAGCTATATGACCACAGGCAAGTCTTAGTTCCTCAGTTTCTTCATCTGCAAAATGGGGATAAAATACTCTTATTACCTCCCTTCACAGAGCTGTTATAGGAAAAGTGCTTTAAGCCTAAATCAGCTGAACACACATGTTTTTGGCAGACCAAGATTTTTATCAGCATGAAATCATCTCCCAACTAAAAGGTAGTGAGTGCCCAGGACAGTTTTAAAGTCCAGACCCCCCAAAGCAATAGGAATTCTCATCAGGGGATTCCCATGCTCTTCCTAACTCTTCATCATTACTGACCTTTTCCCTTATGCACTCTGGGGAAAAAAAGATGGATGTAAAATGACCAGCTGGACAAAAATGAAGTCATTATTCTCTTATTTAGGGAGCCTGGCTGGAGGTCACACTTTTAAGTGTGGTTTAAATTCAGCCCAAAAAGGGGAAATGTACCAATTTAACAGCATTTCACTCATCTTTAGGGAGTGTTAATCTTTCAAAAAATATATATTTTTTCAAAATATGAGTCTCTTTAAAATGTGAATTTCTTTAAATATTAAAACCCAAAGAAATGGTGTCTATCAGATGAGAATACCCTTCACTATCTAAGAAGAAACATGCCTACCAAGTAACTTTTACTATGAAAAGTAATTTTTTAGAAATATTCAAATTATGTAACTATTAAGCTTCCTGCTGTTCTGGTTTCTAAGTTATAAGACCCTGATTTCATTCTTAATAGTCACCATGGTTAAAAAAATAAAAATACTAGGGCTCTATTGATTTTTATACCGCATTTTCTTGGGCTCTCCAAAAAGGCCTGCTCTTACATGCTAAAATCTCCATATCTACCAGACTCACTGGATCCAACCACCCTTTCTTGGGTTTTCCTTCAGATACTTCTGCCAATAGGTTGTCCCATAATCTATGATAGCAAGAGCAAGTTTGGGTGGGGGAATCCCCATAGGAGGGACTTCCAGTCACTAAGCCATACATAAGGATCCCTTCTGTGCCACGTTGACTTAGTTTTAAAATGTAATGTTATCTATATTTCATTTTCTTTTGTTTATTTTATTAAATATTTCCCAATTATATTTTAATCTAGTTAAGGTGGGCCACATATAAGGTTTATCGCCTCTGGATTAGATGACCCCTTAAGAGTTCAGGGTATAATCAGTCTAGCAAACATGAAAAAATAAGAATTCAGCTTATACATAGGTTATATTAGAGTTAAAAGCACAGTGACTATTTCTAAGTATCCAGACCTTTCATACCCAAGGAAAGTGTAGAGTTGAGCAAGTCCCTTCCTGCCCCCCAGGATCCAACACACACTGATTTCTTTCCTGAACTCCTTTTGACATTCCCACAAGCAACCTCTGCCACCAACATGAAATACTTCAAATACAGAGTGGTTCTGAGCCCTCTATGAGGGTCTATGCAGTGCTAGGACAGTATACTTCCTGCACCATCTTTCCATTGCTAAGCCTTTACATAACTGGTCCCCTTAATTGGAATGCACTCACTCCTCACCTCCACCTAGTAAAATCATTAGCTTCCACCAAAGCAGCTCAGCTACCACTTAATACCCTAGGCCTAAAATGATCTCCCCAATTATTAGCACTCTCTCCCTCTTGAAATGTTTTTATATATGCTTTGCATTAGCTTACTTGTGGACATGCTAGACCCCCAAAGCTACCTGAGATTTGATACTGGCAGATGAGTGGGTGGGGGAGGCTACTGGGCCATCAGAATGTAGAATATTAGAACATAGAATATTAGTACTGAGACTGTTTTGTATCACCAATGTGATCATTATCAGTGATAATAAATTTTGTACATAGTGGAAATGTTTGTTGAATTGAATTGAACAGAACTGGACTGAGTTGGATTGAACCAAATGCTGTGAAAGGCTTTTGGAAACAGGATTCTCATCCATTAAAGCTTGGAAAGAAGGAAGAGTGGAAATTACAGACAGCTGAATGTAATTTCCCAGCTTTATCTTTGCCTAACACACTAAAAGCCTATAAACACCAGGGGGAAAAATGCTTCACATCCAAAGAGATAAAATTCCTGAGCTGCGTGAATAGGAGAAGAATAAGGGTATCCAAGAATGCTATTTCCCGGAACCCAAAGACTAAAAAATCCCAAACTCAGTCTTTGGGGAACTTGCCACCATTGGGGCTCAGCCAATCAAATCCCAGGGTCCAAATAGCCCTGGAAAGACTGAGGACTTCTGCTCCCAGAGGATGAAGAACTTTGTACTCTGTATGTGATCTCTGCTGTCATGCAGACCCTCAAATATGGCAGATGTTCACTAGGATAGTGAGGACAGCCATTTCAGTGGTGACTTTTTTTTTTTAATGACATATCTCTATGTATCAGAAAGTTCACAGTCAAAAAAGGATATTGCCCATCTGTACCTCAAGGTCAGCTCTCAGCATTCTCTGTCCCATCTCTGTCCCTCTTCTCCCACCTTCTAATGCCCCTTCCCCTTGGATATGCTATTGTCCTTCCCTTGCCAACTACTGCAGTATCTCAGTGTTTGGTGGCTTCCCATTGCCTGTAGATTAAAATTCAAGTTTTATGAGCTATCAAGCCAGAATCTTCAGAACTCAGATGTTATTCCTCTTTCTAGCCTTATCTCACACACAAATTGCTCATACACTCTAACCTCCATTCAGTCAGGACTGATTGCCATCCCCCAAACACACCCTATACTTTACCATCTCCAAACCTTCGTTCACTTCATTTCCTACACCCAGAATACCCTTTATTAACTCATCCCTTATCTGTGGATATTGAAATTTTACCCATCATTCAAGACTCAATGCCAGTGACACCTTCTCCATGAAATACAGCAAGACCTTCTCAGACAGTTGTTTATGACTAATCACTCCTTGCATGGTGTCTTGTACAAGGTAAACACTTAATTTTTTTTGAACAAATGAATCGTTTTCCCAATAGTGGTTCATCCTACAAAACTCTCTCTCTCTTCTACTACATCAAACCTTTCTTCCTTTAGTGCCCTGATTTCAGCACTTCTCATATTCAAAAGAGCTAGCAACATCAAGGAATTGGAAACCAAGGGGATGTGTTTATAGGGGAATGGCTGAACAAATTATGGTATATGAATGTCATGGAATATTACCATACCATAAGAAATGAGAAATGGATTCTAATATAATTCTTGTTTTTGTTCTTTGAATATGGAAATGTTCATGTTTATAGATGGTTTTCAAATTTATAATTTTAAAAAAAGAAAATTTGGGAGGAAATGAAAGGGGCCACTAGTCAATTCAAAGAAAATAATCCAATGGGGAGAGAATTTGGGAGAAGTGCAAGAGACAGCACTTTGAGGATGACTCCCCCTACAAATAAGGTCAGTGCTGTTTCCCCCTGAGCCTTACATTTAGTCAGGCAGAAAAGAAGGAAAAATGGTGAAAGGAAATTTTCTAGTATTCCCACAGGTTACTGATATTGAGACTAGAAAGAAGAGGATAAAATAAACACTCCAAGTCCACTCCCCCACCCCAAAGAGGCCAGGCTCTCTCCCTCAGATACACATCAAACAATCCAAATACCAATATGACAATACCAACCACACTAATTTACATAGCCTTTGACACCGACAAAGCTGCCCCATATATCACCTCATTTGAACCTCAAAGCCAACTCTATGAATTAGTCAGGGAAGGTATTATCCCATTTTCTAGATGAGGGAACTCTAGCTCAGAAAGGTTAAGTATTTGCAAAAGGTCACACAGCTAAAAATGAGTGGAGCCAAAATTAGAATGGAGGTCCTTTGGACTCTATCAACATCAAGTGCTCTTTTCACTTGATGAAACACGGACTATATACTCACTAATTCATTCAACAGCTGTATCTATTCTCAACTATGTCATTCACAAAAACAACAGGACGCAAAGAAGTCACTTTGGCCACGTTATCTTCTTTACCCAAATATGTAGTTGAGCAGAAGTGGAACTCTAGATTTGCGAATGCTCCCAACAAAGGGTCAGAGCAGCTAGAGACTGTTAATTTTCCTATCAAGTACACTTGTTTCATGAATACAACTCTATCTTGTAAATATCTATTCATGTCTTTGTAAGGACAAAATATAACTTTAATCACAGTATGAATATAATTCAGAATGGCAAATTTTCCTTGCTTCAGGGGTTACATATGAACCTCTGAAGAACCACATAAAACATCTGGGTCATAGGTATTACATATATAAAAACACATATATGCAAGCATACATTGATTAGAATAATAAAAAGAACAGTAGAAGAGTATCAAGATTCACAAAAGTCCTTTCTGCTCTATGGACTTCAGTGTTTTCATCTGCCAAATGGGATAATAACTGATTCTTTTGTATGTATGAGTTGGTAAGTTGTAAGTTGGCAAGCTGTATATGAGTTTGTATGTAAGTTGTATAATAAGATGATCACTGATATATATTTCTCTACTTTTCTTTTTCAATTTTTTTCATAAAACCCTTTTTTCTCTCCCTTTCCCCTTGAAAAAGAAAAACAAAACTCAAATGGCAGACACACACAGTCAAACAAAACAAATCTCATCACCGGTTATATGCAAAAAGCATGCCTCAGTCTACACCGTGAGTTCATCCTCTCTGTCAGGAGGTGGGGTAGTTTCATCACAAGCCATCTGGAATCATGGTTGGTCACTGTGGTGAACGAGGTACGTCTGAGACTCCAGGAGTCTCTGACCCCTTGCACTATGTGTTTTACAAACCTCAGAAATAAGAACTATGATTATTGGTCCTCAATGAGGGCAGATGTTGCTTTGGTACACTAAACGTCTGTGGTATGCCACTCAGAAAACAACAATTTCATACTCACCGCTTTGATAAGGGCATACTTGCCCAAAATACCTACTGTTTTATAAGAGGAAGCTGGTTACAATATGATATTTACAGTATAGAGCTGATTTCCTGATTCATTGGCACAAACTATACTTTATATTGTCTTTCTTGAAAACGAGGGGGCACAATGAAAGACTAAACGAAGAAAACAGGGCAGATTCCATTCACGTAGCTGCTGCCATCTTCAATCCTGAAGTGGCTAAAGCAATGGCTCACTGGGAAATTCCCTCAAGTGTCCTTCCCCTTGATGCTTCCCAGAGATAGGAGAGAAATGAATGCCCTCTCATGGTTTGTCCTAAGATTCTGAGATTCTTAGATCCCTTGTTGCCTTGCATTTGTGTGGAGTAGCAATGTTGTCCTTGGCCCTCAAGTTCACCATCTCTAAAATGGAGAGATTAGAATACAAGGTCTTTTCCAGCTTCAATAGGCTATTAATATTGAAAGTTGGTATAACGCTTTGCAAATTTCAAAGTAGTATGGAGTGTTGAGATCAGAAGCATCCTGGTAAGTGTTTAATAATTAGCCTGTTGGGGGGAGGTGGAGGGAACGCATGCACCACACGCTTTTAAATTTAATCTGAATTATTAACATTTTCTCCATCATTTTCTTTAGAGTATAGACAATCAACAAAATAGTAAATCAAGCCCTGGTTTGTAGCATTTCCCATTTTTCAAAGTGTGAAATGATCACACTGAAAATGTAAGAGTCAGATCAGGGAGCCAGCTCTTGACAGCCAGCTGCAGAACCCTCTTGGGTGAGAGGTGGCACAGCACAATATAGGGAGTGCCAAGCAACGGGCATTAGATTTGGAGGCAGAAGTCTGGTTTTATTCAAAGCATACCTCCTCCATGACAGCTTTCTTGAAATTCATCCTCCCACCCCACCCCCAACACACACACATCTCAACCAGGAGGATTCCCTCCTACTGAAATGACTTTTATGGCTTAGCATGTAGTTATACATTCTTTCATTTATGAGTGCTTGTTTGAGAACCAGCATTGTTTTATTTTTGACTGAGCGTTGCTAATGCCTCTGCTTCATCCCTTAATACCACCTGGGGCAGTACTGGGGCTGCAGGTCACCAATTACCATAACCTCCAATTGAATTAAAGATAAATGTTACGCAATGAGCAAAGTGAAGGAACATAGGAATGGAAGAGGCCACAGTATATTCATTATTTTCTTTTGAAGGAACTGGAAAGGAGAACTAGGAAAAAGATGTCATCAGAGAAATATGTGATCCCCCAAAAAGGATAAACAGGTCACATGATAAGAGAAAGGGGCAACCAGAGAAGATCCTTAGCACATTAGGTGATTCCCTTGTAAGAGGACATGGCCAAGGGTCACACAGGTTGGGTAGACAAGGATGGCTTGCCAACTGCATTGTGGGAGGAAATACCCATGTTGATGAGATCACAGATCTCATAAGACCTTACACATAGTAGGTAATTGATCAAGAAAGAACATCTAAAGCATCCGTAATAACCCTTTCTCTCCTTTCTTCTGTTCATACCACCCTTCTTTCTTTCCTCCTGTCTTCCTTCTATTGACATCCTTGAAAATAAACTGTGGCTGGACACATTACTAATGGAGTATTACACCACTAAGCAACGTCACAGAACCAGGCTTCCAGTTTGATGCCTTTCCTAATAAAAATTATCAGTTCAGAGCAATGAGAGGTTTTCCCTATGGGAAGACCTCTCAAAATGTATGGTGAGGATCAGTGGGACAATAGGATTCAACAAAAAAAATTTTACTTTATTCACATTGCATCTTCAGGAACTAATGTCATTCATAAATCAAAGAATTGTTCTGTTGATTTCTGCCCTCCCTGGTGGTTAGGTCCTAGGGGAACGCTCATTGCTAATGGCTTGTAAGAGCAAATATGCCTCCCTCAGATCCCGTTTTATGTCTGAGAAGGGTCTTAGGGAATGAGAAGTGGAATCACTTATATCATCTTGGGCCACTTAAAAAGAAGCCCGAGGGAGTCTCCCTATTCCCTTAGGAGGCTATTCAATCGTCCACTAAGTCTCACAAATTCTTAACAGCTTTAACAATATCCAATCTTGTGGGTTTTTTTCTTTTTTTAAATTTATCCTATTCATCTTTATTAGACTTTATTAGACTATGACTGCTTCTCCACCTAAGATAGGGGAACCTTCTTAGAATCCTACAACCTAGCATGGGTTATTTAGTGGCTGATCAGCAAAACTGCTTCTTAATTTTCTCTCTTTCATCAACTTATTTTTACTAATCATTTTAAACTAAATAAGTTCTGATTGGCCTAGGCCCTTTTGGTACAGAGGTGTCTCATTGTGCTTGAACTAGAAGTCAAAAATCTGATTTGTCAATCAATCAGCAAATATTTGCTGACAAAGAAGAATAATTCAGGGTCCCTGACCTCAAGAAGCTCATGGTCTAGTTAGGGCAATAGAAACTACCCATTAAAAATACACAGATATGATTAAAAGTCGGTGAGAGGCAGATTTAGGCTTAATATCATCAGTCAATCAACATACAGTTACAGACTATTGTACTATGTGCCAAGCACTGAGCTATGTGTTGGGGATACAAAGAAAGGCAAATACATTGTCCCTGCCTTCAAGATATTCACATTCTAATGAGGGAGATGGCATGTAAATAATTATATACACAAGATACACGCAGTACAAATGTAATGCAACCTGAGGGAAGGCACTGGGGAAGAAGGAGTGGGGAATGGCTCCTTCAGAAAGTATGACTTGAGTGGAGTCTTAAAGGAAGCCAGAGAAACAAAAATGGAGGCATTTCCAGCACGGGGGATGATCAGTGCGAAGACGTGAAATCAAAGGACTGCCAGAAAGTTCTCGCTACAGAAGTAGTGGCCCCGCCTCAGAGGGAGGACTGGAGGAAAGCCTTGGGGCCCACTCACCAACCCTTCTGAACAGCATGTACATGATGGCGCCAGCTCAGATGTGCTCTGATTCTGACATGAGTGAGGAAGGGAGATCTTTTCCTGATGATGAAGGTATAATAAAAATGGGCTTTTGACTTTAGTAAATTGAACAAAATATATCTCAAATTAAAGAAAAGAGGATAAGATGATCTTTTAGAATCTAGCCTTTTAAAAGTATTTTGGCATAAAAATATGGTCATGAAAGTAATAAGCAAGTAGTAAAATAATACATAAATTAAATATATATAAAGACACATGAATATATAAATTAAATGTAATAAATTATATTTATATTAAAATAATAAAACAAGTAAAAATAATAAAAAGTAACAAACAAACAAATGTGTGATATCACTGACAAGTCAGCACATACAACTCGAGAGCACTGGAGGAGTTCAAAAAAGGACAGGCCACTTCTGAGTGGTGCAGTCAGGGAAGGCTTAATGCCAGGCCTAGAGGCCTGAGGGCTACCCGAGTCTTACCTTACCTGTCCCAGGTCTTCGGTTGGCCAAACCGGATAAACGTATGAGAGAAGAGACTTTCCGGAGTGGAACAAGGGTTAGGCTTTATTCAGGGTCCTGGTTACATGTGCAGGGGGAGCTCTTCCTTAGGAGGGAGAGAGAAGTCTCCCAAGGAGGCAAAGATCTTACAGTAAGAGATTGGAAGTAGAAGTGTAAGTGGGGAGAGAGGGGGAGGGGAGAGCGAAGAGAGGAAAAATGGAGCCTTCTGTCCTGTCAGGGCCCCTTCGCACTAAGAGCGCCTTCGGGCTTTCCTGACCCTACTTAAGCTCTCCAGCCGCGTAGTTTGCACCTGAATACCGTGCCTGTTAGATAACAATAGGTGTGCCCAGACCCGGGCCAATCTTGAGGGCGGGGAGAGCTCTCTCCCATCACGTTTCTCACAGGAAGAGGCGGAAATACACGAGATAGCTCGGTCTCACTCCTCGATTCCCTGCTGTTTTCTGGGGGGCCTCATGAGAACTCTAAGATTTAGAAGTTCCCACTTTTACCCGCCCGAGACTGTCCACATGGAATTGAGCTTCCATCCCCAACAGCTTAGCACTTATTGAAAAGAGTAATTTTAACCCAGGAGAGGGCTTGGTAAATCACTGCTGAACTGAATTCATGGAGGAAGTAGAACTTAAGACAAGTTCTGAAGGCTAAGTAGGATTCATATAGTCATAGAGAGAGGCAGGAGGTAGAATGTGCCAGGTGGGTCAAACCACCTTAGCCATTGTCTCCTTGAAGGGATCCTGGTAGAGAGAACCCAGGACTCAGAGTCTCAGAGCCCAGAACTGTAGTATGTACCAGATCACTGATCCTGTTTACAGCCATCATTGAGGGGAGTACCTTTGTGAATAAAGGAGCTTTCCATTCCCACCAACACTAACCATGGACCAACTACCACTGGTAGGCAGGTAAAGCCCAAGAGGCTTGGGAAAAACAAAGCTCCCTAGATCACCAAGCATGCTACCAGCTCTGTACTCCAAGGCTGCTACATGGAAGTGACTGATCCTTGTGGAGATGTGACCCATCAACCACCTCTGCAGGTGATAGATCTTTCTGCCTTCTCAGGCATCCCAACTACTTAAAAGAAAGTTCCCACCAGCAAAGTCCCTTGTCATTGTCCAATAGTTCAACATCAGACAGGGTTCCAACAATGAAAATGGCATTAAAGAAGATGCATTATTGCTATCTGCTTTGCCACTGCATCCTATGGACACTGGATCTTTCATCTGACTTGCACATGGCACAACTGATCTGTCTCCCCTAGTTGGAATGTGAGCTCCTTGAGATCAGGGACTATGTTGCTTTTTTCTTTGTATCCCCAGCCATTAGCATAATTCTTTGCACATAAGAAACACTTTATACATGTTTTTCATTCATAAATTTGTAGGGGAGTAGAGTGGGCATGCCAAAGTTCTCATCTCACTGGTCCCACTGAGCATTCCCATTTTTGTGCTACTGTATTGCTGCCTGTCCTAATTTGCCGTATATATCAGAAGCTCTAATCAATCACAGAATTTCTGAATTAGAACGCATTTAAGAGATCCTTTACTCCAACCCATATCCCCCAAATGGCCCCCACTACAACTACTACTCTTTGAGTCAGCCACGAAAACTTTGCTTGAATGCAAGGAACCCTCTGAGTTCCAAGGCAGTCCATTTCATTTTTTGAATAGCTTTCATTCTTAGGAAGTGTTTCTTCTCTTTCTTATGGCTTCTCCACAGCATCCAACTCAGGGCTCTGCCCAAATCCATTGGATAGTGTTGACTTGATTAGTTACAGCCAATGCCTGACTAATCAGAGGCTGACTCTCCCCCAAGGATTCTCTCAGTCCTCTGGCAAAGTATTGCCTCCAGTACCTTTCTGCCCTCATTAGAGCTGAAGACTCATTGGACTGTGTTCAAGCTAAAAAAAAAAAAAATGAAGACTGAATACAAAATGATCTACGCAGATAAAAACTGCCAACCTGACAGAGCATAACAGAGTGGACATTGTTAGGAAAGTAAAAGTAGGCAGTCACACCCACTTCTGAGTCTGCTCCCATGCTGTGTTTATGAGGAGCTGGGCTTGGCAGGCAGTGGGAGAAAAGAACAGAAATTCCATCTGCATTTTCAATGTGATGACCCCATGCAAATCCCGTGAACTTGACAACTGAAAGCTTGGAGAAGCTGCCTCTGGGAAGTCATCCATCAATGAAAGCCCTGGCACATGCATGACTGAGTCGAAGAATTTCAGCTCACTGTGCTTTTAAGAGCAAAATGGTCCCAGTTGCAAACTGTGAGAACAATCCATTTGAACCCCAGTGTGTGGTGGGAAATCTGCTTCATGTAAACTGCCCATTTGACCCAAAGTGGATATCACTTTGTAAAGGGATGGGTTGCCATTATGTTAGTCGGCATGGGAATCTCCTCAACTTGAATTTTGCTACAGAGCCTCATTCTAAACAATGGTTGAACTCAAACTCTACATATCCAGGAGCACAGCCCTGGTTCATAAAATCATCAGTTTAGTTTCTACTAGAAATTTAAAGTAGTCAGACGCGTCCCTTTAGATTCTGTGGGGGAAGGGACCTCAGAGGTCCAACTCAAACTTGAACAGACAGATGCACAAGGTCTGTAGGGAGAACAGACTTGAACCAAAAGTACATGTGGCCAAAGGGTTGACTCTCATCTCCTGAGTGTTTACTCAAAGTCTCTTTCTCCCTCCAAGGAGTCTTTATGACATTTCTAGGGATACTCTTCTGGTGTATTCCTTCACAATTCCTGGGTGTAGGTCTCTGAAGGGATAGCTGTCTTTCTTTGTTGAGGCTCTTGGCCTCTTCAGCGTTTCTCTTATCTCTGAAGACAGACACTGCCCTCAGTCACTGCTGCTCTAGAGACAGTTACCAAGTTTCTGACCCGGTCGATGATTGAGAAACTCAATCTTCCCACTCCACTCTCTAAGGTCAAATCTCTCTCAGGGCTCTTTCACGACTGAGGTCTAACACTACTTGACTGCTACTGGAATGCATAATTCCAAACTGGTTTGCTTTATTATATGTAGGACCAGAGGGATATCTGATCCTTTCATGTAAATTGACCATTTGACCCAAAGATATCTCTCACAAAATAATTCCCATGTGTCCTTCTGATTCGTAATTTGCTTGGAGGTCCAGACAAAAGATCTCTAGGATTTTCCTTTAACCAAAAAGCACACCAAATATCTCCAGGAATTCTTTTCACAAAACATACAATTCCACTGAATTGCTCAGATATAAATTTCTTCTTGATCCCTTGAAATTTAAATATAAACTGATTATAGACTATCATACTATTCTCTACTAGTTTTCTGTATGTTAGTCTTACTTCCAGGCCAAACTGTAAGCTTCTTATGCACAATATAACAAGAAGTCCCAAGAATTGCAGAACTGGAAAAACAAAACAAAGAAAAAACTTTGAGATCACCTAGTCCAACCACCTCCCTTTTTTATAGATAAAGTCACTGAGCTGAAAATGATGTGTCCAAGGTTATGTAGTTCTTGGCAGTCACAGCTAGAATCAAGAGCACCTAACTCTTGGCGCCACGTTGTGAATTCTTCTAATCCCTGTTGATGTTCAGTCATTTTCTAGTCATGTTCAACAATTCATGACTCCATTTGGGGTTTTCTTGACAAAGATACTAGAGAGGTTTGTTATCTCCTTCTCCATTTTGTAGATGAAGAAACTGAGGCAAACCAGACTAAGTGACTCATCTAAGGTCACTCAGTTAGTAAGTGTCTGAGGCCAGATTTGAACTTGGAAAGATGAGTCTTCCTGACTTGACTCTATCCACTGCGCCACCTAGCTGCCCTTTTTCTAATCCATACCTGAGCTCACTTAGGATATATTTAGTAGTATTGAAATCTTATTGTGTGGTAAGCCCTCTGGAGCTTGAATTTAGATTGAAACCCTACCTCTAATGCCCTATATTTTTTAATTTTGGCAAGCCATTACACTTACCTAAACCTCAGTTTCTTAATTCACAAAATGAGGGTGCTGGATGGAAGAGCCTCTGAGTTCTCTTTCAGCTTTGGATCTAAGATCTTATGCTCCCTGAACTACACACTATGAGGGAACAAATAAGAAATGAACGGGACAAATATCCCTCTTGGCCCTGGCATTCTGTGATGTCTGAGATTCCGGGGACTTAAAGCAATTCTAATTTGACACTGCCACGTTCACACAGACACATGACATGGCCAATTTAATTGTTAAAGGGAGAGCAAAGTGTCAGTCACAATCATCATTCTTTTAGCCCTGAGCCAAACCAAAGCAAAATAACAGCATGATGGCTATCATTTTCCATAAACACGAAATCAGCAAAGGCATGTGATCAATTACTTCCTGAAAGAATGGTGCTTACTAAACTCATCCTTCTGGTTCACTTGCAGTTCTTGAGCTTGCTTAACATGAATGTTTGGTACTATTGCTACATGTCCAAAAGGGAGAAGAAAAGTGTTTTAAAGACTTATGATTCACTATCAGGGAAGCCTAAGTATCTTAAATTGGATGACTTCATTTCAGAGTTTAAACTAATTCTCTCCAGATGCATTTTGTTTCTAACACGTTGACATTCTGGTTGAGAAGCAGTGTGGTATGCAGGATAGTACTGGACTTGGAGTCAAGGAGACTTGGATTTGAATCCTGCCTCAGACACTTGCTAGTGCTGTGCCACTTATGGGTCTTCCTCAGCACAAAGTGTTATGTTCTTTTTTGTTTTTTCTTACCTTCACCACACAATCATGTAAGAACTTATCTGCACTTTACTTTGCATGATGGTTCTTTTAGTTTAAAAAAAATCATTGAGGATCAGAAAAGGAGGTAAGCTGATAATGTTACAAGAGAAAGGGTAGGGTAAGAGATGATTAGGCCAAGTGCTATATATACAACAATATATTAAAAGACACAAAAGAAAGTTTCCAGGACACCTTCATTTACCATGTGACTGTACAACTTCACCATGCCCACAGGAACCTCCCCACCCAGAAAAATCAAATCAGCCTCATTATTCATACCTCATCAGTATCCTCCACCCCAGGACTCATCCCAATGGAGAGTAAAGAGCTCCTCCTAAGCCACCATTTAAGAAAAGTCCCCATGGCTGTCATCTCTACCTTTTCTACGTGGTTGTACCACTTTGTCCTACTCTCTCAATTACCACCCTTCCCCTTTTCAGCTTCCTTTTCTATGTTGTCATCCTCCTAATTAGACTGGAAGCTCCTGGAAGGCAGGAACTGTCCTTTTATTTCATATTTTAATTCCCATAGTTTAGCACAGTGGCTGACACATAGTAGGTGCTTAATACATGTTTAGACTGACTGGTATGAACCCCCATGGAGTATTTAAGGAAGGACATGGATATCTAAGTCAGTACAAATGAGTTTTGACCTGTGAAAGAAAGAGGAAGCATCTATGGTGATGAGGTATCAAAATAGACTTGTCTAACCATTCTACCAAACTATAATTCTCTTGCCAGAGGGAGTCATGTCTTGTGCTTTTCTATATTTTCCCAGAATATCTATAGAATCTTGTCAATAGAGGCACTTTAATAAAGTCAAAAGAGGACCAGACTTGGCATCATGAATGGCTGGGTTTGTTTCCTGACTCTCACACTTCCTAGCCACATGACTATGAGCAGGTTACTTAAGCTATCAGGATCCTTCAAGGCTCGGCTCAAGTCCTGTCTTCTGTAAGAAACTTTTCCAGTCCTCCTTAATCTTGCTACCTTTCTTCCTCTTTATCCTGTCTATATCTTGTTTGACATAGTTGTTTATATGTCTTAATATATATTAAGAGTTCCATTGAACTTCTAATGTTAGCTTCTTAAGAACAGGACACTTTTTTTCCTTCTTTCTTTGTGTCCTCTATGCTCAGCACAGCGCCTGGCACTTAATAAAATGCTTGGTGACTTGACTATTGGAGCCTCAGCTTCCTTACCTGCAGACTTGGTACTCATCCTGCCTGCCTGCCAGGGCTGTTACAAAGAATGTTTTGCATGGAAACGTAGCTCTAAGGCTTAAAGTTGTATTCCAAATATTGAGAAATAGTATCATGGCAGTGTCCTAACCTTAGGTTCTTAGTCTCACTGGAATCAAGATCTAATCGGTCTTCCTTGAATAAAAGTCTTAATTCCAGAAGGGTCTTGATTCCCTGAAAGTAAAAGACTTGCTTTTTGCCTTTATGGACCAAGAGTGGAAATTACTTTGTTTAATTCAATTAAGAGAAGTATCTCTGTTGCTTAGAACTAGATTGAAAGGGAAGTCCCTAAAGAGAGAGTGATTGCTTTCAGTAAGATATTTTCTCCAAGGGTGTGTCATCTGCAGCTCAGCTTGGTAAATCAAAACACTAATATTGATAAGGATAAATGATTTACGAATATTTCTTCATTTGATCTTCATCACAATCCTGGGAAATAGGTGCTATTATCATCTCCACTTTACAGATGAGGAAACTGAAGCAAACCGGTTAAGTGACTTGCCCAGAGTCACAGAGCTAATAAGAGTTGAGGGCAGATATGACTCAGGTCTTCCTGACACTAGGTCCAGTGCTCTATGCATTGAGCCCCTTAGTTACCTAAAAAACTCTAAACCAAGGGTGGAAAACGTATGACTTCCAGGCCACATGTGGCCCTCTAAGTCCTCAAGTGCAACCCTTTGATATTCGTTGGAGGTTTAGATTCCATCAAAGGACCCCTCTTGAGGACCTAGAGGGCCACATGTGGCCTAGAGATTGCAGATTCCCCACCTCTGCCCTAAACTCAAACTATCCACCTTTGTGGTAGAATTTTATCTTTTGTTTCACATTGACTATAAAATGTAAACTCTGAAGTTACTTGTGAGAGAGGGGATGTTCTGATTAACCTAGGAAATGGAGAATCTCTTTCCAAGCAGTAATGCCTATATGTTAATAAATTGTCGCATGGAAACCTTGACTGAAATGAAGGTGGTTTTTCTTCCACGTCCAATAGCCTCAAAGCACTACAGAAAATGAGCCATTAGAGTTGTTTCTCCCACAAATTTGTGGATCCAAATTTAATTGATTAGTGAGAACTCAAGTAATCTGAGAAGCTTTATTCCTATCAGCTAAAGCAGTTCCTGCTCCAGAAATCACACTTTAAGAGGGCAAGGTGGAAGCCAGTCTTGATGAACAGCTTGCCTATGGGGAGGGAGGGAAGAGAGGAAGGAGGGGAGAATGCATCTAAATATTTTTAAAACATAATACTTTAAAACTCATGTCATCAGGTGTCTAGATATGAATTGTCTCACACCTGGGGATTCAAAGTTCACTGCAGCAGCAGTCACTGCAAAGGGGAAGAGAGTGTTCCAGAAGACGGTCAGTACCGAGCTCCATTTCATTTGAGAAATGCTAGGATTTCATAAGAGCACCAAAGCACCAGACATGTGCTAAAAGGTCTCCCCATTGGCTAAAGTCTACAGTGAGATAAAGAAGCTTCAGAAGAAAAGAATTAATGGGATGGTCCGAGTCAAAAAATGTTTAAAAAACAAAAAAGGTCAATGGTGAACTATAGATTAAAGCATGCAGTTTTAATCTGAGCAAGCCAAAGGAAGGGATAGGAAGGCAGAGAAGGGGAGGGGAGGCCAAAAAATGTTCTCTTGGTGTCAGAGGACGCTGGTCTAAAGCCTGTCATTTCAACTTTAATATATTAATGCAATCAATAAAGGCTCAGGAATTCAGAAACAGACCAATGATTAAATCTCACATTTCTGTTTCATCTTAGATAATCAAGCTTTTGGCATTTCTTATCTCATCGGATCCCTACAACAGCCCTGTGAAGGAGGTTAATATCATTACTGTATGACATGTAAGAAAAGTAGGACTTGAAAGAAGGAAAATGACTTGCCCAATTGTCACTCCGCTTTGTTGTTTCAGGCACGTCCAACTCTTTGTAACCTCATTTGGGGTTTTCTTGGCAGAGACACTGGAGCAGTTTGCCATTTCCTTCTCCAAGTCATTTTACAGATGAAGAAACTGAGGCAAACAGGGTTTAGTGACTTGCCTAGGGTCACACAGCTAGTAAGTTTCTCAGACCAGATCTGAACTCAGAATGAGTTTTCCTGATTCCAGGCCTGGCACTCTATCCATTGAACCACCTAGCTGCCCCAGCCACTCAGCTAGTGAGTGATAAAACCAGAATTCAGTCCCAGATCTTTTTCATCCCAAGATCAGTGCTCTCAAGTTCATATTTGTTCACATCTAGAGAAATTATCACTGGAACCAAGCAGATTTCCACAACTATTTCACTTTGGTCCTTGTTCCAATTCTACCCTCTCCAATTAACTTTGGTAAGCATGGAACCTAAGGTCTGTTTCTAGTTGTACAGAGTTCTGCATCAACATTCTCAGTCACACATACAGACTGAGTTTTAGCACCGCGAAGTGAGTGTCTCTGCTCAGGTGGGAAATCCCAAACATCTTGTAACCAACGATTCATGCATCAAGTTCAGTACTACTCTCTAGGCTCTCAGTGAAAGTGAATCCAGGATTCAGAACCAGGTATGTAGACACCAAGTCATATACCAGACTGCCTCTTAATTCTCAAATACAAATCTCATTGCTAAAATCTCCTCTAGAAAAAAACTTTTATATTGTTAAGGCTATATAAAAGGAAAAGATCAATAGCCCAAGTAGGTTTTACATAAGATCCACAGAGTCAGGCTCCAGTGCCAGGATAGTAGCTAACTTGCTACATGATCCTGGATAAAGTCCTCTGTCTCTTTGAGCCTCAAGTACACTTATCTTTGAGATGGGGATAATAGCATCTGTCTTAGATATTTAGAAGTAAAGATGAGAGAATTTAATGGGATAATAGGTAAGAAAGACCTCTAAAAAGGGGAGAAAAACATGAGAAAAAGGCTTTATTGTTATCATCATCAAAATTATTTTGAGTACTTGCTATGTGACAGACATTCTGTGATGCACTGACTTATTAGCACCTAAAAATCACGAGAAGAGGGATTGTGTTTTCTCCTTGTTTATACTGCTTTGAGACAAACATCTAAATGTCTAAACCATGCGTGAGCTGACATATATGTGTATAGTAGACATATATCATTTCCAGCACAGCTGGAGATGATATTCTAGCATCTTCAGACTTTCTAATGCCTGCAAGCTCAGCCCTTCCATGAGATTACAGCAAGTCCTGGACTTGAGCTGAGTTTATTTTTTCTTATTATTACTTCCTTGTGTTTTTCTGACCAAATCACTTGGTAGGACTACAATGATGCTTTCTGTTAAGATTCTTCCCAAGATTACCCTGTTCACTTGCCAATCAGTGGTTTTTACTTTCTTCTGAGATGTCCACAAAGTAGACTGCCCCTCCCTGTTTGACTGGTTTTCATTTCACAGATGTTTACTGAGTTTTCTGTGAGGCTGTAGCGAACCTGTTGGAATCAGGGACTGCTGCCCTCACACTGACTCCATGGGCTCCTCTAAACAGTCTCTGACGAAAGGCGGGCAGAACTTTTCCCTCTCTGGGTCAAAGCGATCTTAGAGACAAACCAGCAGAGATGAAAGGAGACGGCCTGCTTTATTACCAACTCCCACGACACATCCTGCCCAGGCATGGACTGCAAATGTGGGAAAACATTAATGGAGCAATGCCGTGCATGCGTGCAAACCAAATACACAATAACACAAATTGTCATGCCTCGGCTGGCGGCAGCTGCAGAAAACAAGCCACTATAGGCTGGCAATGGGAACTGGAAGAGCCAATTAGAAAATAAGGAGAAAAACAAAGACTAATGGTTAGAATGGGCAGGAGATGAAGAATCATGGGGTCAGAGAGTTAGACTTGGAAGGGGTCATAGAAAATTTATACAATGGTCTTGATTTACCAGTGAGGAAACTGAGGCACAGACATATGAAGCAATTTATCCAAGGTGGGAGCTGGAACAAGAACCAAAGTCCTCTGACTCTAAACCCACTTCTGTTGTTATTGTTCACTCATTTCAGTTATGCCTGACTCTGCTTGACCCCATTTGGGGTTTTCTTGGTAAAGACAACAGAGGAGCTTTCCATTTCCTTCTTCGGCTCATTTTAAAGAGGAGAAAAGTGAGGCTTAAGCGCTTACCCAGGGTCACACAGCTAGTAAATGCCTAAAGCCAAATTTGAACTCAGATATTCCTGACTCCAGGTCCAGTGCTATATCCAATGCACCACCTACTTGCCCCAAAGCTAAATCTACTATTACACTATGAAAACTGGTACGTGACCATGCACATGCATGAGCTCACACACACACACACACACACACACACACATACACACATTCACATTCAAATGGAAGTCCACAAGGTTATTCATTTCATCACACGATTTGTGAACATGAGACCTGAGACAAAGTTTTCTCAGGGGTTCCACAATGCTTTGCACCAGAGAAATCCCAATTTGAAGAGGATAGTAGGTTAAGGAGCATACGGGATGAAGGACTCCTCAGTACCTTCTTCAAAAAGCAGAGGTAAGGGGCTCAGCCTTGAAGGTTAGGGACATGAGACAGAAGTCAATGCCTTTCACTGGCTTCCTTCTACTTCCTCTGCTTATTCCACTGTCCTGTGCTTTACTCTCTATGTATTAACATCCTCCCCCCTCTACTGATCAGAATAAGGCTCTGAAGCCAAGAATGGACCTTAGAGTTCACTGAGTCCTATACTCTCGTTTTACAAATGAGGAAAACAGGCCCCAGGAGGGGAAGTGAGATGTCATGATGATTCTCTCATTATGATAATAAGAAGATTGAAAATTCATAGAAAAATTAATGTCCAGAGTGAGATGTTGGGAAATATGGGAAAATGTTTAACAATCAGTTCTATGGGGGGCAAAGGTGTATGGGCACCCTTTTAAGTTTAAACTCCTCTATTAAATTTTCCTGGCCACTTTCTTTTTTGTTTTAAAATTCATTTTAAACATAAATACAAAATAAGAAAAGAAAAAAATTGCCAAGTACACAGCAGAACATAAGAGAGGATTCAATACGAAGCAATAAATTTCCATTTCAAGAAAACCTATAATGAATGCTACACATTATTTTCAAAGCTGTTCATCTTTTCTTTGCTTCCTTGTAGGTTTTCTTATGTCCCCTACTTGCACTTTTTACTTTATTTTTTTCCTCTTCCCCCTCCCCCAAGGGTACAATGAAGCTCACATATATACACAGATATCCATAAATGTACACATATATACACATACACCCAAATGCATAAGACCGGATTATGCTTACTTCCACCTGTCATCTGTTCTCTGAAGGTGGAGAACATCTTTCTTCATAAGTCCAACTCTTTCCTAAATAATAATTTCCTAAATAATCTTTCCTAAAAAAAGGGTTTTCTAAATTCTCCCTCTCATCACTTCCTACACCACAACAACATTCTGACCCAATCACATTCTATCTGGGAGACTATGAAAATTTCCCCCCCATTTTCTGCACTTCCTCTATTCTTGGCTCCACAGGTTGCATTTACACAGGAACATTTTAATCTAAATAATAAAAATTATCCATTTTACACTTCAATAGCGTTCTCACCTCATACATGATCTAAGGCCTAATACTACTGAGTCTAGTCCCTTTCCCCCAGGTTTCCTTGAAGTCTGTGGCCTCTGCTCTTCCAAATGCACTCTACTATTATTTTTTCTGACTCAGTAAGATAATTTTTTAGTCATTTAATTGGAATGGTATTACATAAATAGATTAGTTAGGTAAAATTGATATTTTTTATTATATTACCTTTATCTACCCATGAACAATAAATATTACTTTAATTATTTAGCTCTAACTTGTTTGCATAAAAGACATTTTGTGTTTATATTCATATGGTTCCTATGTCTATTTTGGCAGGTATACTCTCATATTTTTTTTTTATTCTGTCTAGTTATTTTACATGTTCTCCACCACTTTTTTAAGTCTAGGTAATCAACAAAATAAGAAAACAAGCCCTGATGAGTAGTATTTACCTCTACCACACTACACTACACTACACTACATGACACTATACTACACTACAGTACACTACACTACACCACACTATACTGTACTCAAGGTATAAATACCGAACATTTAACAATTGACTCTCTGAAGCTGCCTCGAAAAATACTGGGAGAAGTCATCCTCAAGATCACCTGGTCAAACCCTCTCATTTCACAGAAGAGGCCTATGTTAGATGGCCCACTCAAACCCACATTTACCAGGTCTCACTCCATTACACTGCCTACATAACCAACTGGCAATAGCATCAGGAGCCTGACAGCAGGGCTGAGAAGGGGATGGGGGACACAGATGTGTATATCAGTGAGCAAGTTTTCCTTCTCATCTCATTAGGCCTCAGTTCTATGCTCTCCAGGACTGACCCAAGCAGCCTCTAGGACTGTCATGTCAATAGGTAATTTGGGAGACATGACTAGGTGTGAAGAATCCAGTGGAAAATGAAAGTGTGTTCTGAGTATATATTTGAGCGAGATAAGACAGGAAGACAGGGAGTGAATCTGTGTTAAATTAAGGTGAGAACCTGGGCCAGAAACAAAGAGCTCCTTGCTGTAATAACGTGTTTTGAGTGTAGAGTGAGTTTGAACAGATGTGGTGGGAGAAGCCTGAGAGAGACAGTGTGGTGAGGAGAGAAAATGTGTAGGGGGTAGCTAGTTAGCCTTCCTCCCCTTTCCCCCACAGTATTCTCCACACTAGTATGTAGTAAGTAGTAGTTTAAGTTTCTGCCTTATACAGGAGGGTTAAGCCATGAGCTTGGAACTCTTAATGGTTTGTTATGGATAGAGTTCCATGACCCAGGGCACCATGCAATAAGGCATTTAAGTGAGAATGGAGATTTCTGAGCAATTGTGTAAACTCATTTTACATTCATGCACCATAATAACAACAAATTCCTACTAACCCATAAGGAACAGCAGAGAGAAGGTGATTGAAGTGAAGGCAGCCACGATTACCAACACCTCTGCCAGTACCAGACAAACCACAGGGAGAGGACTGGGGCATACAAGCATGTACTGGACTCTATCTTCCTAGTGCCAGTAGGTCTTACTCATAACAATGGAAGGAAAGAAATAGGCATCTACCTCTCTACTCCTTACACACTTGCAAACACTATATTGATTTTTTTAAGCTCTAGAAAATAACTCTGTTGGTGCCTGTACTGCCAGACTGGAAGCTCTATGGGGTCAGGTTAGTATCTTACCTAAATTCTAAACCCTGACACCCAGCACAGTGCTCTGCACACAGTAGATGCTTAATTAATGTTTTGAATTGCATTGCACTGAAAAATGACTGAAATAGACCCAGGTTTTGCGAGGAAGCAGCAAGGTTCTAAGTAGGAAGAAAATCCTTTGGGACAATTAATTTAATGCTAAATCAAATTCCAATTGCAGTTCTACTAATGAAATATGCTTAAAGTTAACAGTAAAACAGTGGTAAAGAAGCTATTTAAACTAAAAAGGGAATAGATGATTTGGAAAGTGATGTTTAACTTCCCTTGAATCCACCAGGAAGGGGGGGAGGAAGGAAGAAGAGGAAGGAAAGAAAGGAAAGAAGAGATGAAGAAGGAAAGAAGGAAGGAAGGAAATGCATAAGCAGGCTTTTTAAAAAATTCTTTTTGTAGTCAAGGCTATATAAACCCAATGCATTAACCAGAGATTCAATAATTCACTTCAGTGGGCATGTATTAAGCATTTACTACAGTCAGGCACTATGCTAGGCACAAATGACATAAAGATAAACTGCCTTTCAGAAGTTTACATTTGGAACAACATGGGGATTCTGCATAGTCATAGATTAGCCAAAACAAAGGAAACTGTTGAGAGGAAAAAAAGGAGATCATTATAACCTGGAACGGTTGGGGGGGGAGGGGCAATGGGGGGGAAGGAAAAATTCATAGAGGAAGTGATTGATACCTGATACGTAGAAGATCCAGAAGCCTGATAAACTGCTACAGAGAAGGCTCTCAGAAGAACTTTGCAAGTCAAGCATGTGTCAAAATTATGCATTTCCTTCTATTAACAGCTTTAAAATATATCTGAAAATAGGTTGCTTTTTCTCTACATGGGATTGTCCTGAAAAGGACTTCTTTTTTAAAAATAAACTTTATTGGTATTTTTATATCACTTAAATTTCCCCCACTATCTCTCCCAAAGAACTATCCTACATGGCAATAATTTTTAAAGAAAAATGAACAAGGAGAAAATCAACAAAATTGATCAATGCACTGAAAATGTTTGAAAATCTACTCAATGTACCTACCCACGGACCTTTCACCTCTGCAAAGAGTTGGGGGGGGGGGGGTGTCTCATATCTCTTCTTTGGAGCCATGCTTGGCTTTTTGGTTTTGTTTTTTGTAATTTCTGCAAGTGCCTCTTGGCAAAAACCAGAGCTTGTCCTGAAATATCAGCTGACCCAGAACTGAGATTAAAAAAAAAAGTTTTGTGTAGAGAAAAAAAGTCAACCTCTGATTTTGAGACATATTCCCAATTGCTTTCCTCCCCTCATTTCTCCAACTTGTGGGCAGGTCCCCTGTACCTTGGTGCGCAGCTTTTCTCGGCTGTGGCACCTTTCTGACTCTTCAAGAGCCCCATCTAACGATAATCGTTAGAATAACTAGCAACTCTATAGCTCTCTAAGACAGCAAAGAGCTTTCTATGGTATCTTATTTAACCCTCAAAACAAGTGAAGTATCATTATCCCCATTTTACAGAAGGGAAAACTGAGAAAGACAGAAGTTAAGTGACTGGCCTAGGGTCACACAGCTAACAAGTGTCTAAAACCACATTCGAGTCCAGGTCTAGCACTCTCTCCACTACACCACCTAGCTGCCTATATTTTGAACATACTTATTTTTATGTACTTAGATTTATTCATATCACCATTCTTTATGGAAGAAAGTTTCTTGAGTGGAAGGAATATCTTAATTTTGTCTTTAAATCCCCATCATCTAGCACCCTGCCCACCACATTATGACACTCATTTAACACTTTTTGATTGATTTATTTACTTTCAAAAGCATCAAGCTTCTGGGAAACACAAATCTAAAAGCAAAAAAAAAGTCTCTGAGCAGCCAAAACAGCCATCACGAAGACCACGAAGTACAAAGACTCAAGACCAGAGTCCCTTGGATCCTCTGGGTCCTAGTGACTTTTATTTAACACAGAATTCTATTAGGCTTGATTTTCTAGCTCACAAAATCACTGCAGTACAGCAGCAAACTAGAGAAATAGGAAAGAGACCAGTGGGGGAGATATTCTCTCAAGGGATTGTTTACAAGAAGAGAATAAAAAAAAAAAATTAAAAAAAAAAACCAACAAAAAACAGTCGTATGATACCATGCAGAGAATAAGACTTCATTACTGTGTGAGTATGCTGAGCTCATTTCTTTCTCTTTATTTTTTTTCATTCTTTTTTAATAAGGAATAGCTCTCTGGGTAAGGAAGGAGCGACACGTTGAAAAATAAGTTATCAATAAAAATTTTAAAAGCAGTTATAGGAATTTAAAAAGCACAACAGTCTAGGGTCAGTCAGTTTAAGAGTGACTAGTCAGTACTAGTTCTGTGAACTTGGGCAAGTCACTTGACCCTAATTGCCTTGCTTTCCCCTCTTCAAAAAAAGAAAAAGGGAAAGGGGCAGTGAGGTGGCACAATGACTAAAGTACTGGCCCTAGAATCAAGAGGACTTGAGTTCAAATCTGGCCTCAGACACTTGACACTTACTAGCTGTATGACCTTGGGCAAGTCACTTAATCCCAATTGCCTTGCCTTCCCAGCTTCCCAAAAAGGAAAAAAAAAAGAGTGACTAGTCACGGGCTCTGGAAGGCATGACTATAATATCACATATTATCACTAATTTATATTCATCATGTTCATCTTGTACCATCAAACCAACCCACAAGCATATTATTAGATCCATACAAAGTCAGGCCCAACAAATAATAATTTCAAAAACTGATTTTTTTTTAAAGGTTAAAATACATGTTACATATTCTATTGAAGAAGGAAGGCAAGGATATAATACATTTGAGAAAGACTAGACAATAAACAATAAAATTTTCTTTTCTTCAATTTATAGGGAAAACTTCATTTCATGGATAATTCATTTACAGGTAACGCTGATTTCTTAATGATATCATAACACAAAGGTCATTTCTGCATTAATAAAAGCATGTGACTCTATAGCGATGTGAGCTTCACCCTGTGTTCTCTCTCTATATGACAAAATTAAAGCAAATCTTGTTCTCTACACAAATTCCTTCCATTCTTTGCTTCTGCCACTCGTGACAGATGCTGTACATAGAGAGGATGAAGACGGGAACATGTAAAGGGGGTGAGTGAGAACCCCTGCTAATCTTCATAGGAGTAGACCTTTCTGCGTACCTTCACCCATTTAAATTACTGACTTATGAGGTGGGATAGAAAATGAAATCCCTTGTATCTACAGGGCAACCACACATCTAAAGTACTTTCATTATCATTTTAATTTTTCACTTCTTCAACCTATGGCATAGTAAGGGTGAGGCCGACTATCCCAGTTTTACAGATGGAAAGACTAAGGCTTACAGAAATAATATTTCCCCCTATGCCCCCAATCCTATTTCCCTCACACTTCTGCCAACTCTTGGAAAATCATGTTATGTCTGAAATTGCAAATACAGAGCAGATTCCATGCCATCGAACAGTGATGAATGTTGGAATCAAAGTAATCCCCAATTCTCCAGAGCCAGAAGGGGCCTTTCAAGGTTGTTTACATTCCTGAGGGAAGCAAGTCCTTCTTGAGGACCCCTGACAAGTGATATTCAGCCACTGCTCCAACACTGCCAGGGATGGAGAACCCAGAGCATCACGAAGAGGAAACTGATCATTTGGACGGTTACAATTATTAGGTAACGGCTTCTTACCCTGAGCTAAAACCATCTTGTCTCAAACCTTCTTAGTTTTGCCCTCATATATTAATAGCCATTCATCTTCTCTCCCCCATATCTTCTCTAACCCAAATAGTGACGTTTTTACTCAGCAACACTTAGCGGAGGACTCTTCTATAGAAAGCATTGTGCTAGATACCCTCAATGGAATGGTTTAGAGATCCTTTTCATCTGGGTAGCCCACCTCTGGGCATGCTGCAGTTGGACAATATTAATCCCAAATTAGGGTGCATAGACTTGGAGACTTTCGTCAAGGGGGCCCGACTAAGACATGGTAGAATGGGACTAGAAAGTGATCTGTGCCCCTGGGATACTTGCCATGCTGCTAGAGAGACAAGATTTACACATGTGAAGAAACCACTATTAATACAAGATACCACATTTAAAATATACAGAATGAAAATGGGAGGACAGAACCAAAATCTATTATGTTTTAGATTACTAAGATTAGATCTAGTAATCTAAAACATGATTTCCTAAAATTTCAGATTACTACAACCATAATTTCCAATATGGCAAAAATATGATAATGTCAAAAAAAGACAAACAGGGAAATTATATGATATTTAAACCCACTACCGACAAGGGGGAAAAACTACTAAATATCTGCCCCAAATGACATAACATCTAAGTCCTTAACAGAAAGGCTAGGCAAATTACAAGAAGACAATGATGGAAAAGCATATAGGAGGATTTTTTACTACTATTCTTTTAGATCTGCAAAAATCTGACAGGAAGAGAAATAAGAAGAGAAATAAAGGTTTTGCAAATTCTTTGAAAATTAGATTTGACTGCTCTATGGCAACATCTGAAAGGGAATGCTAAAGGATGCACATATATTCAGCACCCTTTAGTACCTTTCCAAAAATTTATCATGTGCTAAGACACAGAAGAATTATAAATGTAAAAGAACAAATATAACAAGCATCCTTTACAGACTATAATACAACAAAAACAGTCACTAATAAAAGAAATATGAGCAAAAGACAGGCCTAATGGAGAGTAAGTAATGATAACCTGAATGTTTTCAAAGAATAAATCATAAAAAGAACAAAAATTCTGCTAAAGAGAAAAATGACAAGGAGAGAAAAATCCAAAATTTACAGTTAACTATAAGTAGTTTTCAAAGAAAAATTTATATCTCTGAAAACTGTAAGAAGCAAGGATAAGGAATTGAACATTCAAATAAAAAGGCTGAGAAATTTAAAAATTAACCCTAAGATAATTACAAAAGGCAAAATCTGGAAAATCATAAAAGAAATAAATAAATTTAAAGGAAAAAAAGAACCAAAACATTTATTTGGGAAAAAAACTGGCAAAATCAACAAACCACTTGCTGGTCTGATGGAGAAAAGGTGAAAGGTCAAATTACCAAAATAAAAAATGTACAAGTTGAAAAGGCAATAAAGAGGATTATTAGAAACTACCATGCATAATTATATGACAACAAAACTGAAATTCAAAAAAGTGGATAAATAGCTATGAAAAGAAAAAATATACAAAATTAACAAAACAAGATATACAAGACGTGTGCGTCTATATGTCTGTATGTGAAAAAGAAATGGAGTGAATTCTACATTAACTGCCCAAGAGCAAAATCTTAGCTACAGAAGAGTTGCCAAGTGAATTTTATCCAATATTTGAAGAGTAATTATATCTATTACAAAAATTATCCTAAAAATAGAGACAGAAAGCCCCATACCAAAAGCCTTTTATGCGACTAATATCATTCTGAGATCGAAATAAGGGAGATTTTTAAAAAAACAACACACAAAAATAACTACAGACTAAAGAATATAGATGCAAACATTTTTAATTAAATACTTGCAAAGTATATCCAGAAAATAATTTACTGTAATCAAGTTGGACTCATGCCTAGGATATAAGGATGGTTCAACATTCAGAAAACAATTAGTCTAATTAATCATACAAATAGCAAAAATAGCAAAAATCTCACTATCATTTCAAGGGAGGCTGAAACATCTTTAGATAAATTTCAGCATCCATTTTTATTTTTAAAAATCCATAAAAAAATATTGTTGCGGTAGGGCCCTTTCAGTGCGATCAAAAGCACAAACCCAAACCAGGATCTAGTACTAACTGCAAAGGAGAAATACTGAGAGCCCTCCCCATGCAAATAAGGAAGAAACTGACATGGTCTCGTTTGTCCCCACTATTATTTGAAATAGTTCTAGGAAGGCTACATATAGCATTAAAGAAAGAAAAGAGAGCACTTAACTATTCAGTTGGTCAACAGGCATTTATTAAAAGTCAAGTTCTAAGCACCGTGTTAAGCACTAAGAATACAAAGATACAAATTCAACTTTAAAAATGCAATATAAAGATACAAATCTGATACAAAATACAACACAGTCCCTACTACCTTCAAGGAGTTTATATTCTAAGGAGGGAAGTAACCTGTGCACAGAGAAGTAAACTAAAAAAATGTACAAAATAAGGATAAGGTAGTTTAGAGAGTTCGCAGTTTAGGGGGATCAGGAGTAAAGTCTGCATGCAAAAGAGGTCTTTGAATTAAGTCTTGAATGAAAGACGGTATTACAAGAAGTCAGGGTAAGAATACAGGGCATTCTGTCAGGAGACTCAATGCAAGGAGAAAGGAGATAGAGCGGTATGCCTATTGATTCAACAGGTTTCTTCTGCAGCCAGGTTCTCATCCAGGACCAGGATGGCTGAGTCCCAGAGTTTGTATGGGAACAATATGGAAGACCGGAAAGTGAAGACATGGCCAAGAAACTCTAGGGGTTTACGAGTAGGTTGACATGATCGGACCTGCATATTATAGATGGAGCAGAGAATGGATTGGAGCCCACAGAGGCTTGAGGTGAGGAGACCAAAGAGGAAGCCACCTACCTCCCAGGGTTATTTGAGGATCAAATGAGATAATACTTATAAAATGCTTTGCACAGTGCCTGACGCATCATAACTGCTATATAAATAAACTGCTCTATAAATATATAATACACATATATACAAATATATATCTTATTATTATACACTGCTGGTATTTGTGTAAACAAAACTAAAAGGAAAATAAATGCCCATCACTTGGGGAACGGTTAGAAATTATGGTACACAAATAGAATAGAATATTATTGTATGGTAAAAAATGAAAAAAATATGAAGAATTCAGAGGATCGGAGAAGATTTATATGAATTGATGAAGAATGAAATAAACAGAATCAAACAACAATATTTACAATGACTCTTACAGCATAAATGAAAAAAATCACTAACAGGACTCTGAACTCTTAAAAAAATAAACAAACAAATAATGGCACTGGAAAAGGAATAAAGAAACATATCTCCCACCTTGCACAGAGAGGTGGGGCCAACCAAGGCAAAATGTAGGCATTGCAGACACAGTCACCATAGAGGGATGTTTTGTTACATCACTTTTGTGTTACAGGAAAGTATTCAAGCTGGAGATAGGAGAGGGAAAGGTTGCTATTTCTAGAAATTACTGTGATACAAAACCAAAAGTTTTCAATAAATATTTATTTTTAAAAAAGATGAGCCAGGCCCAGTGGTACATGCCTATAACCCCTGCTACTGAGGAGATGGAGTCTGATGGATCACTTGAGCTCTGGAGTTCTGAGTTGCAACTGGCTTAAAGCCAATCAGGAATCCAGACTAAGTCTGGGACCAAGAGAATAAGGCTCCTGCAGCAAATGGGCACCAGGCTGCCTAGAGAAGGGCAAACCAATCCAAACAGAGCAAGTCAAAACTTATGTGCCAACCACAGTAGGAGGAGACCCAGGAATGGTCCCTGTACTTTTGGCCAAGATAAGAACAGCCAAGCAAAAAAAAAAGCTTATGATAAGTTCTCCTTGAGGGGGCAGCGACAGACATGCTTAGAAGCTCAGCAGCATTGCCACCTGCTGAAGGCATCAGGTAAGAAGTCACCTTCATTGAAGTCCATGGACACTTTCTTCTTGTCACTGTCATTCTGTCAAGTCCTTATCTGAGGTGTCCTCAGATCCTGAAGGGCCCAAGTTCGTTTCATCCATGTCATCAGTATTCAAGCATGAGAAACCCCTTTTCTTATTTGTTACCAGAAGACTTGTCCCTTCTAGAACAACCATAAGACAAGGAACAGGTACATGGGGTTTGGTCCTCCCAGGATTTTAGAACAATGAAAGCAGATGGAACATGAACCAAGTGTCTTTGACTGAAACGTTCATTGACCAGAGATGCATAGGGTTTGGGGCCAGAAAAGCCTTCTCCAATCCCCTCACTTTAGAGACAAGGAAACTGACTACCCCATGTCAAAGTCAGGATTTGAACCTAGGACAACCTCTGACTCCAAATTCAATTCTCTTTCAACGCATGCTTCTATAAGAAGCTTTCCCTGGTGCCCCCTAATACTCATGCTTTCTTTCTGAGATTATCACCAAGTTATCCTGTATATATCTTGTTTTGTACATGACTGAATGAATGATTTATTAAGCACTTACTGTATGAAAACTGATGCTCAGCACAGTGCCATTTAATAAATACTTGTCAACTTAACTTGACACTGGTGCTTCCTTTTTCTCACAATTTTTTTCTGATTATGATTTCAGAAATTGGTCTCTACTCTAGATCGCTAACCTTTTGTCATGTTGGTTTGTCTTTATGAATCCATGCTTGAGAAAGAGAAACAAAGAGAGAGAGAGAGAGAGAGAGAGAGAGAGAGAGAGAGAGAGAGAGTTATAGTTTGTGGACTATAGGCCAGCGAGTTCGATTTCAATTCTTGGCCAAATTTTAGAATGCATTATTAAGGTAATGGTCAGTGAAAATCTGAGAAAAAAACAGTGACTGTAAAAACCTGACTTCATCAACCACAAGTCATACCACACTAACCTCATTTCCTTTTTTTATGAATTAGGAGACTGGTAAGCAGATCAGGAGAATGCTAAGAGTACTGTTTTAACAAAACACTTGACAAACAGGTCTCGGGCTAGTCTTGTGATCATGAAGGAAATACATGGAGTAGATCAAAGTAGAGTCAGGTGATTTTAGAACTTATTGAATAGAGGCATCCAAAGAGTAATCATTAATGGTTCAATGTCAATTGATGGGAAGTATCCCAGGGGAGTGCTTAAGGTGTGTCCATCCAGGGCCTACACCTCCAGACTTCTCCAGCCCTCCATCTCCCACTTCAGCAGTGTCCTCTGCCCCTGGGGCCCCTCTGTCTGATCAGGATGACTCTTTCCTATACCTCCATTTAAGAAAGGTGCCCAGGCAGCCTATGGCTTCATTTCGCACCAGGCTTCTCTGAACTCCATCCTAATCTACCCCAATCCAATGCCTCCTTCCCTCTCTCCCTTTTCAGCTTCCTTTCAACATTGTCATCTCCATCAAATGTTGAGGACAAGAGCTGCTTTTCTTTTCGCTTGCGTTTATATTCCCAGCAAAAAGCAAAGGGCAGGATGGGCTTGAAGACACTGACACGCTGGGGCAGATGCTGGTCAAAATATGAGGCGAGGAGAGGCGGAATGAAGACCGAGTCAGGCACGGGCTACGTGTAGAACATCTTGGCTCGCTGGGAGGTGTGCATGAGCCCTGGGTGCAGACACAAAGGCCATGGGACAAACGGGGCAGGGAGACAGCAGTAGAAGGGTCAGGGTCTGAGGGGACATATGTCACTGTTCTTGTTATATTCCCACAGGATGTTTTAATAGTTTTAATGTGAACTTTGAGAGGTGGAGAAGAGCTGGAAGGAGCTGGAGAGTCACTGCTGTCCTCATCAGCTACCTCAGCTCCACCTGAAGGTTTCTAAGGGCTATCAGGGGCAGATTTGTCAGCTGTTCCCTCATCTTCATCTTCATCCCTTAGTGGAGTGATACCCAGTTGGTCTGGGGAGCTGAGAGGGTTTCCTGAGGCTGGCAATGACTTAAAAGGGGGCTCCACCCATCTGGGTGGGTGAACTGCTAGGCAGAATGCTCCCTTTTTTGGGTGTGGAGGCCACACTAGGCCAGCCCAAGTCAGAAGGATGAAGGGGCTGTCACTGCCTGGCTCTGTGGCTCCTGAGCATAAGGAAGAATCAGGTGGTAGCAGAGAAGGACTCCAAGACACTGAAGAACCTCCCCAAAGAACTTTAATAATAAAAATGACAACAGCATTCATAGCTAGTATTTATATAGCACTTACATACTATTATGTATCAAGCAGGGCAGCCAGGTGGCTCAGTGGATAGAATACAGGGCCCTGAGTCAGCAAGACCTGAGTCCAAATCTGGCCTCATATGCTTAGCTGGACAAGTCACTTAACCTTGTTTGCCTTAGTTTGCTCCTCTGTAAAGTGAGCTGGAGAAGGAAATGGCAAACTACACCAGTATCTTTGCTGAGAAAACCCCGAATGATGTCACAAAGAGTTAGGCACAACTTGAACAACTGAACAATACTGCCAGGCACTATGCAGCTCTAATACCTGATGATTCAGTGACCATGTTCAACAGCAGTACACTTCAGGCTTTGAACTCAGAGAAGGATGAGTTTCTTGCATCACCAGCACCCCCTTATTCTTTCTTTTATTAAACTATTTTATTTGTTTTCCGTGTTCAACAATCACTTCCATATATCTTAGATTTTTTCCCCCTCCCTCTACTCCTCCTTCCCCCTTCCCTCCCCACTCCCTCCCTGAGACAGCATACAATCTTATATAGGTTCTACACATACTTTCCTATTAAATACATGTCAGCACCCCCTTATTCTATCTGACAATGTGTTGCCACACTGTGGGCATGAACAAATTCTTCTATCACATCCCTGAAAACATTCATCTTCCACATGCAGACCTTCATTGACATTTGGAACTCACTTCCTCCTAAGTTTAGCCCATTCCATTTTTGAAAAATTCTAAGAAAGTGAGGAAATTTCCACTCATAGGGCCTCATTCTGTCTTTAGGGGTGGCACAAGACATATCTAGTCTTTCTTTTCCTTACTCTTCATATATTTGAAAACAGCTATCACGCCCCAAGAGATCATCAGCTAGCTTGTCCCTACTAAGTTTCTGTCTCTCAAGTTAAGTATCTCTGTTTAATTCAACAAATCTTCATACGACATGGTTTCAATTCCCCTCATTAAGAAAGTCTCCTTCCTTGTAACTAACGTTCCCCTATTTCTCAATCTCATGTGGTGTCCAGACCTGATAAAGCACTCCAAATGCTTTAACCAAGACAGAGAGCAGTCTTCAGATGATGGAGGGGGCAGGAGATGGAAAGAGGAGATTATAGAAGGAGTAGATAATCTTATTGGTGCAGTTAATCTTTTTAACCTACAATTTTTCAATCATGATATTTGATCTACTTTGGCCTTTTAAAGAATTTTTTTTTGTTAGATTCTGAATCTGTCATCCAAGAGGTTTAACTATCCTACTCATCTTGATGTCATTGGCAAATCTGATAAGCATGTTATGCATAGCATCCTGCTACATTACCTGAGTGACCTTAGACAAGTCACTTAACTTCCTAGGTCTCAGTTTCTCATCTATAAAATGAGAGGGAAGTAGACTAGATGGCCTCTGAAGTTCTTTAACTATAGGTCTATAGTTGTGGGTCTATAATCCTATGATTCTATGTTCCATAAAAATGGCAGAGTTATAGCATATCATGTCCTTCCAAGTGGGCATCTATCAAACAGTGGATAAAGTTATATAAAGTCCAAATAAAACTAAGCATTACCACCCAACCCACAAATCACCACCTCTAGACTTCAGTTTTTCCATATGCAAAATGAAGGAATTGGATTAGATAACCTTCAAGGTTTCATTTCTAGTCCTTGAACTCTCTGTCTCCTGGAAGCTTGTCCTCTGTGAATGAGTCATGAGCTGATTCTTCTGTCTGAAGCCTGCTGAACAGGTATCACCCTCCAGTCAGTCAATTTCAAGTATTCAAATAACAGAGAGGTTGGTTTTCTCAGTACCTATACTTCTAATACTAGCTCCACATTCTGTTATCCTTAGTCTAAGATACTGCCTTGCCAATTAAAAAAAAAGTCCTATATAAATCCTTCAACTGTTTACCTGAATTCCATTTAATCACATCCAGAGATATTTTAAATAATCTACTCTCAGCTAGCCAGCAGCTAGGTGGGAGAAAAAAAAAGATAGACCAAGTATACCTTAATCCAAGTTTCTTCTCTGGCAGTTAGTGTTGATTAAGCAGGCTTTAATTTCCATCAAGAGAAGCCATATTAAGTCAATGAATCAGTTATTTATAGCTTTTCCTCAGAGTACTGGATTATCTACCCACCAGCTTTATCTTGTTTTCAGTCTCTAACAAATGAAGACTTTTATCCCTCTAAATGGAATCAATTCTCATCAAGCTATGATCAAGGGGTCCTGTATCTGTGAGCAATCAGTCCATCGCATCTAGACACTAAGAACTAAACACCTCTCCCGCTGATACTGAAGAGCATATTAATGGAAAGCCAATGCCAAGTTGAAGATGCCCCTTGGTACCTCAAATCAGGAGGCAAAAATGTGAAAACCCACTCCATTCCACCTCTCACCACTAGGGGGAGATAAGTTAGCTCTCAAAAAGAGTTTAAGTAGCCAAAGTCAAGAAAAACCCAACAGCCCAGGAATGAAACCTCCTCATCAGAATGACAGGATAAACCAGTTGCCAGTCAGGCTCGCATTTTCCCTGGCCACTGCAGTTTACTTTAACGAGATTTTCTTTTGATATTTCTACATTTAGATAAGGGGGTGGGGGTGGATGGGCAGAGACCAGGGATCCTCACAGACTCCTATAACTTCTTCCTCTAAAACAGTGGAATACAGATTCACTTTATCCATCTGTATTATAGTCTGTAACAAGCCCAGTTCCTTACCTACTTTAAGGAGTAAAAGAACCAAAAGAGAACTTGGAAATAATCCGTCCAAACTGCTTCATTTTACAAGTGAAGAAACAAGCCAAAAAAAAAAAATGACTTGACCAAGGTCTAAGAGCTAGTTGATGACAGTTAAAAAGGTGGCCCAGTGGATCGAGCCCAGGACTTGGAATCAGGAAGACCCTAGTTTGAATCTAGCCTCAGACACTTCCTAGTTCTGTGACCTGGGAAAGTCATTTAACCTCTGTTTGCCCCAGTTTCCTCATCTGTAAAATGGGGATAATAATAGCACCTACCTCTCATGGTAGTTCTGAGTATAGATAATATTTGCAGTGTACTAAGCTCAGTGCCTGGCACGTGTTCTTATTTTGTTGTGTTACTTCCGTCATTTCAGACTCTATGACCCCATTTGGGATTTTCTTGGCAAAGAATACCGAAGTGGTTTGCCATTTCCTTCTCCAACTCATTTTACAGATGAGGAAACTGAGGCAAACAGGGTTAAGTGACTTGCCCAGGGTCACACAGCTAGGAAGTATATGAGGCTGGATTTGAACTCAGATTTTACTGACTCTAGGCCTGGAACTCTATCCATTGCACCGCCTAGCTTCCCAGTCCTATGGTTTTTTTCCACTGATGTCCCACTGAGGATTTCTATTTTTTTAGATGTTTAACCCTTTCTGGTTGACTGAGGAGGATGATGAAGCAACAGAAATAATCACTGGAATCCACTTGCAAGAAAACTGCATTTTACACTAAAGTACCCTCTAATATAGTGTGCTTCCAAGTGTAACTATTAATTCAGAGGTCTGTTTCATTCCTACCCTAGCAACATGCAGTTTGACTATGACCTGGTGACATAAATCCACCTACGATACATGAGGAGACAAAAAGCATGACCTCATTATGCTGGGTTATTTACAGGCCAATGAAGAAAACCAAGAAAAGGGCAAAGGGATGACTAGTCTGGAGACATTATCTAATCAGGCCAGACTTTCACCCAGCTGAGGGAGCTCAAGCAGGTCTTGACCCCCTTTCTTCTCATCACATCTCCATTTCACATAAGCCTTTCTTTAAAATATTATGTATATATTTCGTGTATGTATGTGTGTATACATATACACATATGTATATGTATACACACATACATATATAAAATCCAACCCTGTACTCATGCCCCTGGGTCAAATCAGAGATAAAGCATTGTCTTTCTCCATTACAAGATGACAGCAAACAATAAACCCTGATAAACGAAAGCCCTTACAGGGAGAAAGGCTAATCCAAAACAATGGCGCAAACATATTTCTTATTACGGATTTAAATGAATGGAGCTTGCTCTAGTTCCTTGCTCATGTCCCCTAAAAGCTGCAGCATAGATCACTATGCCTCAGGCTCTGACTTTGCAGACAATCATGCACAGGGAGAAGTGATAATTCCCTCATATTGGTATAATGCATTAAGCTTCCTGAAGCTATTCCCATCTGTGATCTTACTTTGTCGTCCTAGAATCTTTAGGAGACTGACAAGGGAGGTAATATTATCCTCATTAAACAGATGAGACAGTGCAGGCACGAAGAGATGTGACTCACCCAAGGTCACTCAGGTAGACAAAGAGGAAAGAGTAGAGCCCAAGGATTCTAATGTTTAGTCCAGGATTCTCCTAAGAATAAGAGGATTTATTGCATTTATTGTGCCCTTTCCATAAATGTTGGGGATACAAATAGAAGAGTAGCACAGCCCTTACTCTCAAGTTCTCCATGGTCCTTGGGTTGCAATAGCAAAGCAGATGTTGATGTCTCCTCTTAATGTCATTTGCACTGATAAAATTCCATCAGTTTCTGATGTTGAACCATTTGAAAGTGCCAAGGATCTGGGTGGCAAGAACTCTTTTCTGGGTCTTTAAAAGGTGAGGCTATCATACTTGCATCTCTATAAGAATTGCTTCCAAGGATGATGGCTATGGACACTGGGCTGGAAGCAGTGCTATACCCAAGGCTCTTGGGTTCATTGTCCTGGTTGTCTTCATCAAAGTCAGAGGGGAGATAGTCGTCAAGGTGGTGGGATGGGTTTGACTTGTTTGGCATACACTGAGTCCTGTCTCTCACTCAGGATGGATTGCTGCTTTAGTTAAGCTGTCTTGCCTGTCCTATTGGTTGGCATTTGGTGAGGATGACTGGCCCCTTCTCCAAAGGACCCACTTCCCCAGATGATGGCTGTAAGGACTGGACTGAAAGTGGACTAGCGGACTGGGGAGTGTTGTCACTCCCAGGATCCTGTGCTTACTTATCTGCCTGTTGGTGGCAGTTGGTCACCAACTGTTGGTAATGAGGAAGTTGGGCCCCTTCTCCACAATGATTTCTCACTTCAGTGATGTACGCAGAGGCTAGCCTAGACTGGAAGGAGATCTAATGGTTTGGGTAGACACTGCCATTCCTAAGGCTCTTGAGCTCAGGCTTCTGACTATCACTATCAAGGTGTGAGGGGAATAAATTCTTCCTACCTACTTTAAGTAAGGCCTCAACAAAAGATCATAAATTATCTAAATCATAGATCACTCATAAGAGGCCTCATTTCAGTCATCCAAACAGCAAAAACAATCATGCTTCCAACTCATTTGGAGGTCAGATATGCATTCTCAACAACATTCTCAACAAAAGAGGAGACAGGTCTTCAGACCATATATATAGCCATACATTTTATTCCATAGAAGAAGCCTGAATTACCATCAGGATCCCACTCACAAATTGTATGTAAAATAAGTAATGGTTTAGAAACAATATGATAACAGTCAATAGAAATGATGACTAAGGATAGAAGAAGTAAGAAAAATCACAGCCTGGTGGGTTGGGGCCATTTGTTGGAGGGGTAAGAGGGCCACTGTGCCTCAGCAGATTCTGAGGGCATCACCATATTGCAAATAAGTGATTTTATAAAGATGACTTGAGCTAAATTATGTACAATATTATCAAGTTAACAGTACAAAATGCATTTAGAAGAACTTCCTTTAAAATGAAAAGTTTCAATATTTCATCCTGCCTTCAACAAATATGAGCCATATGACCAGGGACTGGCTCCCTAAACATAATTTGTAAATTGGGGGGAGAGGTAGTAATATTTGTACTAGTTACATCACAGGATTATTAAGAAGAAAGCATTTTGTAAAACTTAATATACTATCTAAATGTACGTTATCAGTAACATTACTACTACAACTACTGTTCTTTTACTACTGCTACTCTACTGCTATTATCCCTCCTCCTCCTATACTGCTACTGCAGCTTCTGCTACTATTACTCCTCCTCCTCCTCTCTACTATTACTACTACTACTACTACTACTACTTGTACTACTACTACTACTACTTCTACTACTACAACTACTACTAGTATTACTATAGGATTCATCATCTGGAAATTTACTCATGCAAAATTTCTTTCATCCTGAGAATGCCAGGAACTGGGAATGTTTAAGACCCAATAAATTAAGGATTTGTAGGAACCTAAACTTTGGGAAGTTGTAAAAGATGAGCCTAGCTCTCATTTTTGGAAATACCTCCCAAAATAATATCAAAAAGTAACTGGTTACCTTCTAATATAAGCCATTTGTTGGTTTTACACATAGAATTGGTTATGTCTCTCTCTACTCAAGATTCTTCAGTATTTTCCTATTGTCTGTTGAGCAAAGTTCAAAGTAACTATGGATGCTCGTGCTAGAGAAAAGTAGACCTGGGGAGAATATGGCAGCCATCTTCAAATGTTTCAAGGGCTGCCACAGGGAAGAAAGATTCTATTTGTTTTATGTGACTCCCTAGAGCAGACCTGAGAACAAAGGGAAGAAACTGCAAAGAGACAAACATAGACTTGATGAAACGAAAAACTTTCTAACAGATATGTCTGGAAGCAGAATTGCGCTGCCTTGGGTGGTTTTCAGGAAAAGGCCATACATATGCCTACTTTTTGGGTTTGCTGTAAAAGAGATGATTGCTCAGGTGTGGGTTTGACTGAATGGCCTCTGAGGTCCTTTCTAACTTCAAGAGACTCTGATTCATTTGCTTGACACTCAAGTATCTCCACAATCCGGTGCTATGATGCCAGCAGAGTCAGCCTTGTGGTATACTAGATAGTGCAAGAACTTGGAGTCAGGAAGACTCAAACACTGACAAACTGTGTGACTCAGAAGGACAAGTCACTTAAATTCTCTCAACTTCAGTTTCTTCCTAGGTAAAAGGAGGTTAATAATAGCACCTCCCAGGATTTTTGTGGGGAACAAATGAGAACACAGAGAAAGCACTTTGGAAACCATTAAACTAGATTAATGCTAGATCTTATTGATATCAATAGCCTTTCTAGCTTCATGTCACATAACTCCACTCAATGATTCACTTTTCTGGACCATTCTCTGTTCCCCAAATACATCGATGTTGTTTATTTGTTTCTGTCATGTCTGACTTCTCTTGACATCATTTGGGGTTTCCTTGGCAAAGGTACTGGAATGGTTTGCCATTTCCTTCTCTAGCTCATTTTATGTATAAGGAAACTGAGGCAAAAGGGTTAAGTGACTTGCCCAGGGTCACACAGCTAGTAAGTGTGTCTGAGGCTGGATTTGAACTCATGAAGATGAGTCATCCTGATTCCAAGTCCAGTAGTCTATCCACTGCACCACCTAGCTGCCCCAAAATACATCTATGTGTTCCCTCCTGTTTTGCCATTCCTCATGCCAGAAATGCCCTATTCCCTTCTGTCTGATTGCTGAATTCTTAACCATCCTTTATATCCCCTCTAAAAAGCCACCCTGCTCTGATTCCCCCACCCTACAAGGTGGTAATGACCTTCACCTCTCAAACCTCACACAGCATTTTATTTCAAAATTCCAACACACTAACTGTGTCATATTGCGTACTGCTGTTTATCCGTGCTGATTTCTTACCCTGTTACACGACTTCAACCTAAAGAGTCCTCCTCCACTTAGAATTTTCAAAAACACAACAATAGGAAGAAGTTCTAGATATCTTCTGAAAAATACTAATACAATCCTGGCTTCTCTCAGGGATCGTTGGCTGTGTTTTTGCTGAATAATACCTCACACGTGTGTTTATCATTTCATAGTATGTTCACATACTGGCACAGTCAAAGCTATCCTGCTTGTCTATATGATTCCTTTTGATCTCTCTCTCTCTCTCTCTCTCTCTCTCTCTCTCTCTCTCTCTCTCTCTCTCTCTCTCTCTCTCTTTCTTTTTTTGCGGGGGAGGAATCTTAGTCACACTTCCTCTCTCTCCCACAGCCCCAACTCCATTGAAAAGAAAAAAAAACAAATTCTAAAAGAAATATGCATACTCAAGCAAAAGAAATTCCTATACAAGTTGTATCCAAAAATATATTTCTCATCTACGTCATGAGTCTATCACTTCTCTGTCAGGGGGTGGGGAGCTTCATCACTTTTTCTGTGATTTTCTGTGGTTTTCTGGAATTGTAGATGGTCATTACAGTCATCAGAATTCTTAAGTCTTTCAAAGACTTTTCCCCCCACATTGTTATTATTAGTGTATAAATTGTTCCCCTAGTTCTGCTCACCTCATTCTAATCCATTGTCCCAGGTTTCTATGAATCTGTCCCCGTCATCATTTGTAACCACACAACCATATTCCATTCTGTTCATCTACCATAATTTGTTCAGCCATTCCCCAATGGATGGGCACATCATTTAGGTTCCTGTTCATTGCCACTACAAAAAGAGCACTATAAATATTTTTGTGCATTGGATGCTTTCCCTCTTTTTCCCCAAAAGAACTGTTAATATATTAATATATTATAACCACACCCTACCAGAGATCACAAAACCCTAGCCAGTGAGAGCCTTTTTTCACGTAGAGCTGCTCTCCGTAACATAATTTCACCTGAAACTGTGACTTTCGTGGAACCAGTCAACAAAACTGTCCAGGTCAGTCCACATAACATTTCATGTAAGATTCACAAAAACTGTAAAGTATGTATTAGTTTTATGCAACATTTTTGAAGGTTTTCAAATTCATGAAATTTATGAAAAAATTATGAAAGATAATTTATGAATTTTCCAATTTATAAAAGAAAAAACTGGAAGTCAGAAAAGTCCAAAATAATATCTTCCTCCCTCCTCTCCACTTACGTAAATCCAACTCAATCTTTAAGGTACAGTTCTAGTCTCGCTTTGAGCAAGAAGCCTTCCCTCACTGCACCAGCCTTAGTGGTCTATCCCTGCTCTGATTACTACCTCCTCATGAGGGCCTTAGTACATATGACTTTCTTTTGTTATTTACCTTTTTATATTTCTACACCTTGCCCCCCAATTAGAATGGAGGCTGCTAGAGGCCCCTGGAGACCTAAGACCATCTCTTGGTATTCTCAGAACATCAAGTATACAGCAGGTATTCAGTAAGCACCATTTGACCTTCATGGTGATGATAACAATTCTTCCCTGGGATGCATCTGAGATCTAGGGGCTTTCCAACACAGACAGATTGTGCAGTCATTTACAACCAGGACCAAACAATGTCGATGATGATGCTGTCTGATACGCCAGCCCTTGAACACATCCAGCACTCTGATTCATAGGGTGAACAAACCATGGGCCTTCTTCCCATCGTGCTCCCTTCCCCTAACACACACACATACACATATATCTCCATCTACTCCCATCCAGCTGCCTCCTTCTGCTACATCAGGTCCTTGGGCAGGCGATAAAGAGAGGAAGCAGGCGCCTGGCAGACAAGTATTTTAACCCAGAGTAAAACAAAAAAAAAACAATAACAACCGCATGTTTCAAAACAGCTCACAGCAGAGGCGACCAATCGGGGAGAAAATGTGCTGGAGTTTCTAGCCTGCAGGCAACCCCTGCTGAGCTCTAAATCCAAGAATTCAAAGCACATGTATACATATACATACATATACCATATACCCATGCATGCCTGCTCATGTGTCTCACACACACACACACACACACACACACACACACACACACACACACAGCCTCTCCAAATCAGCATGAGGGCTCATTCTCAGCAACAGTAGGGTTCTTTCAATCTGCACTGCCTGGCAGTAAACCAATCAGCTGACTGTTCTCTGTCTTCCATCAGGATCCAGAGGGCTGGGCAGGGCCCTCTTCTATTGTTCCCCAGGCTCACTGGGAAACAGGCTTTCAAGCATCCGTGCCCTTTTTTGAACGTGGCACACCAACTTAGTGAATGGCTCTGGTCAGAAGGAATAATATTTTTTTATTTCTGTAGTGCTCTACAGTTTATAAAGTACTCTCTGGCTGAGGTAAGTATCATAAGAAATGTAAACTCTTTGAAGGCAGGTACTATTTTTGCTTGTATTTTTATATCCCCAGCTCTTTCACAGTGCCTGGAACACAAGCATTTAATAAATTCTTCTGATGGACTGGTGCACATTTTCCAGATGAGAACATTGAGGCACAAAGACATGATGGGATTGGCCACAGGTCAAAGCAAGGACTTAACCTACCACACACTACACAAGGCAAATGAAAGCATTTTCCATCCCTGGTTAAAGGTATTTCACTAGGCATCTGCAACTATTATCTCCAGCAAACAACTGTTGACTGCCTGTGGTGTACAAGGCATCCAGCTAAATTAATGTTCACTAAATTAGTCTATTCATCTATCATAATTAATCTCCATCTAATAGCTATGGATTTCTACTCTACCTTAATTCCTGTCAAAGATTCTCTGACATTTACAGTCATGAATGAGGATAAAAGATGAACATGCATGAAGCAATTAAGAGAAAAAAGCCAGGATACAAGCAGGTGTTTCAGTGTATGACTCCATTTGTAAATGCTTGAAGAGTTTAGATGAGAGGTGGACAAGGAAGGGTTCATGGAAAAGGTGGAACTTAGGCTGGGCTTTAAGAGATTGAGAGGAATTGGGTAATTTGGGTGGAGAAAAAAGGGGGGAGGGGAGCAGAAGAATCAAAAAGCTTGGAGGAGGGAATGAGCAGCAAAGAGGAGATATGATTAAAAAGATAGGGAGGGAAAGAGCTTTCAATATCACACTTGTTATCTTCTGGCAGAGCGAGGAGAGGGTTAATATCTGGATAACTGCAGCTGCCCAGGCATGGCCTTCGAATGCCATGGAATCAGCTACATTGGAACTGGTCTTGGGCACAGGTGCCATCTAAGGAGCCACACCATTTATGTGGGAGCCGATTAAGGAGAGTTCCACTGCATTTTTTCTTAAAGATGATGGTTAAATATACACCATAACCCAAGAATTATAATGCATAAGTACAGAGCAGGTAATTACAAAGCCTTTTTATCCAGGTCTATTACACCTCATAAACTCAGCTCACTCTCTTCAACACAACACAGTGCATAACAAATTAAGGACATAAAATTTGCCCTGCATAGAATCTACAGAGTAATCTCTGGTGGGGCTGCAGGGAATGTTGGCTGGGCATGACACAATCCGATTCATTACTCTTCTAAATCCCAGCTCTTCATCCATAAAAATCCACTGTGATTCTGGGAAGGGGGCAAGAAGAGAACTGATGGCGAGGGGCAGGCAAGACAGAGTTGTCTGCTCCTCAGCCAGGAACACCCAGACAACAGATTCTGCCAAAGATGAGGACAACAATGATGGAAGGGGGGAGGGAGGAAGAGCTCCCCACACAGATTCTGCTTTCCCAAAGGGCAAGTTTCTTCGTGCTCTCCCAATTCACCACCCTTCTTCTCTCTACCCCTCATATCTATCCAAAGCAAAAAAGAACTGTAGGATCCTAGGCAGTGAGGGCTGCCTGGTTGACTCCCTTGCAGTGAGACACTTCTCCAGACAATCAGTTAAGGACTAGCCAAGAAGAGGTCATTGATCTCTGCTTGAAAAGCTTGGCTGGCTCAGTATGGGGAGGGTCTAGCACTTACCAGATGTTCCATCAACTGGATGGACTCATGCCAGGGGAGCTCTGTAGATCTACAAAGGGATGTCTGTTCCCCAAAGCAAGCATCATGCAAAATCAAAAGTGCTCTTAACTGACTCTGAAAGTACCCCTCCTTTGATGGGACAGGCATCAGTGCCAGTCTGGGCATCAATGAACAGAACCCTGCCCCTGACTAGGATCAAGCCCAGCAGAAACAAGAGCCATTGGGCTCATTTTCATAGGACTGAAAGCAGGAAGGCCCTTAGAGATGATCTAATCCAACCCCCCACCACACCCCCATTTTATTGGGGAAGAAACTAAAGCCTAAAGATGGGATATGACTCACCCAGGGTCACATAGGCAGAAAGTAGGATAACTGGGATTTTAAAGCTGACTCCTCTGATTTCAAAGCCAGTCCATTCTCCATGATGGCACAGTATCTATAGGCAAAGGCCCACTACACTCAGCCTGCCATAAGGAAGGGATCTGTTTCCTCAGGCCCGTTTCTACAGCAACAAATAAAATGCTAACATGGTTAGAAAGAAACCCGGAAAAACTACCAAAAGCTGTGCCAGAAGTGAAGGCCAAAGCCTGGAAATCAAAGCGCTTCCACCAAAGAATGTGCCAGCCTGGCCAAGGAGAAAACTGATAAGCCTTGGAGCCAAACTCTACCCCACAATGGTTAGATTCCCTTCTCTCTCCTCCCTTCTGTTGTTGTCACTCAGCTGTTTTCAGTTCATCTGACTCCTCATGCTCCCATTTGGGGTTTTCTTGGCAAAGGTACTGCAGTGGTTGGCCATTGCCTTCTCCAGCTCATTTTACAGATGAGGAAACTGAGGCAAACAGGGTGAAGTGACTCACCCAGGGTCACACAGCTACTAAGTGTCCAAGACCAGATTTAAACTCGAAGATGAATCTTCCTCCCAGCACACTATCCACTGTGCCACCTAGCTACCCTCTCCTCCTTTCTACACTGCCCCCTCTAAAATATCCAAAGGTAAAGTGAACACTCTAGAAGTCTGAAAAATGCACCCTTACCCCAGTGCTCAGCACATAGTTAGATTTGCTATGTTTGATAAACAAATCATGAATATTAGACAAGAATCATTAGAGAAGCATAGAAACAGAGAGAGAGAAGGGGGGGGGGAGAATGTGTCAGTAAGAGGGAAAAAGACAATAAATGGGTTGGGTAGATAAAAATATGCAGGTACTACTTGACAGAAGTATGAGCTCAGGCTAGTTCCCCAGATTAAATGTGGAATTAGATTCAACAGGCAGTGTGACAAAAGTGAAAAATATTTTCAAAAGGACTTTCAAAAAATAAAGAATATGTGTTTTTCCCTTGTTGAATTTGATCTTACGACAGGGAAACAACACTCAAACCAGAAGAGGGTCATTCAAAGGAAATAGAAATGTACCTGCTACCATAGTGTTATCTCCAGAAAGTTATGTAAAAATTTAAAAACTTGTGCAAATATGTATATCCTATATCTAATTGCTTACTGCCTCAGGGAGGGGAGAGGGAAGGAGAAGAAAGGAAGGGGGGATAGAATTTGGAAGTCAAAACTTTTTAAAAAATGTTTAAAAATTGTTTTAACTTGTAATCAGGGAAAATTATGTGTGTGTGACACACACACAGTTTTCCCCCAATATATATATATACATATATATGTATATATAGTTGTGCAATGACTGTTCACCCCATTTTCCAGTTCATGGTGTGGCCTAGAGTATAGACAATTGGATTTCAATTCATTGGAATGGGGTTTGAGTCCTGATGTAGCTAGGTACCCTGAGTAAATAATTTAATTTCCCTGGGCCTTAGTTTCATTTGTGCAAAATGAGAATTGGATTAGAAGCCCTTCAGTGTCCTTTGCTGCTCTAAATTCTACGACCTGGGAAAGGACTCCTTCTCCAGGCTAACACATGGAGAGTCCAAGCAGCTTGAGTGGTGCCTAGGGTTCTGTATTTGGCCCTAAGCCCTGGTATTTGGACCTGGAACCACTAACTGATGAAGATCAACGACCCAATGAAATCCCACATGTTCCAAGGTCATCATAGACTTGGAAGGTCAGTCTCTGCAGAGTTTCAAGGTAGTGACAAACACTCTGACAAACTCCCCTCTCTCCCCTCTTTCACATACACACATACACACACACACACACACACACACACACACACACACACAGAGTCTTCCACACTCCCTAGAATTCTTCCTTGGATGAAAGCATCTGCTAAAACATGAATATGTTACATGACAAAAATAGAGCATTGACTCATTAAAATCACCATTACCTACAGGTAGTTTCTTGAGTCTATCTGGCCTGGGGTTTCACAAGCCTGGCTATACATACAGTAACCTCCACTCACAGTATCACTGACTTTTAAAGGTTAACATGCTAGTATCAAAGAAACAATACAGATGCCCATCCTCTGGAGAATGTCACCCTCCTGCTCAATAAACTGCAGTGACTCCCTATTGCCTCTAGGATTAAATACAAAATCTTCTATTTGGTATTCTTAGCTCCCTTGTACCTCATACCTTTTTTCACCTTATTCCCGGATATGTACTCTTCAATCCAGTGACATGGGACTTCTGACTGACTGGCAAACAAGACACTCCTATCCCTTGGCTTTGGTCATTTTCTCTGGCGGTGTTCTCCATGCCTGGCATGCTCTCCTTCCTTCACTCAGCCTACTGACCTCCCTTGCTTCCTTTAAGTCCCAGCTACATTGCTACTCTCTACAAGAATTCTCAAACCCCTCTTAAGTCCAGTACCTTCCCCCTGTTGCTGATTTTTTATTTATCCTACATATACCTCACTTTGTATATATTTATTTGCAAGTTGTCTCCCCCATTATTGTGACCTCCTTGAGGGAAGGGACTATCTTTTGCCTCTTTTTGTATCCTTAGTGATTAGCACAGTAGTTGGCACATTATAAGTGCTTAATAAATGTTTATTGATTAATTAGTACATGAAAGAAATAGAATATTACTTTGTGGTAAGAAACAACGAACAGGAAGAGAAGTGCAGGAAGCTTTACATGAACTGATTCAGAGTGAAGTAAACAGAAACAGGAAAACAGTATCAATAAGGATGACAACAACGTAAATAAAAAAAGAAACACCGAAACTGAATCAGTACAATTACAATGATGCAGCTTGACTCCAATAAGAGATTCAAGAAGGCATCTTCCTCCCTTAGTTGTAGATGTGCAGTGGAGGGGGTTATGGAGGTCAAATACTTCATAAACTGTCAGGCTGATGTGTTATTAAGTTTTGCTAAACTTTTTTTCGCTTTCTTTTTTATTCTTTGTTATAAGGCATGGTTGTCTGGGCGAAGGAGGCAGTATATTTTAAAAATGAAGTTTTTATTAAAACTAAAGCTATAAATAATTTTTTTAGTGAATCTGCTGGGCTAGAAGAAATTCAGTCATAAGGCAAGAGCATCAGCCTGATGGTCTTCAAAATAAACTCAGTAGAAAATGAGACTGGTTTGCTTAAGCCAAGAGTACAAATTGAATTTTTCTTTAATGACTATTGATTCTTTCCTTTTTTTTTTTTTTTGGCCTTAAATCAATATAAGGGAACATCATTTAATAATTTTTCTGTGGCAAGAAGCATGGTAAGTGGAAAGTATTGTGTAATATGGGGAAAGCATATTTAAATATACTGGTAGTCCTACTTGCTAAGATTATCTACTCTACTTAAATTCTTGATACCATTTGGAATCTTCCCTTTGTGAGTTTGAGACATTACTCACTCTCCATTCCTAGCCCACACTATCTGATTTTCAATCCTATTCACTTTCTCCTTCCCTTCCACCCTTTTTTTTTTTAACACAAGAGAGAATGGTCGGCTTCATCCTGCGATCCAATTCCATAGTTCTTTCTCTGGATGTGGAAAGCATTTTACCCCAAGAGTCCACTGGGAATTTTTTAGGTCCCTGCAATGCTGTGAAGGGCTAAGTCTGCCAGAAAAATTCCTCACATGCTGTGGTTGTTGCTGTGTACAAAGTTCTCCTGGTTCTGCTCCTTTCACTCAGCATCAGTTCATATAGGTCCTTCCAGGCCTCTCTGAAGTCTTCCTGTTCATCATTTCTTATAGCAAAATAGTATTCCATTTCATTCATATATCACAACTTGTTCAGTCATACCCCAATTGACGAGCATCCCCTCAATTTCCAGTTCTTGGCCACCACAAAGAGAGCTGCTATAAATATTTTTGTTCATGTGGGACCCTTTCTCATTTTTATGATCTCTTTGGGATATAGTCCTGGAAGCGCTATTGTTGGGTCAAAGGGTATGCACATTTTTGTAGCCCTTTGGGCATAGTTCCAAATTGCTCTCTAGAATAGTTGGATCAGCTCACAGCTTCACCAACAATGAATTAGTGTTCCAACTCTCCCACATCTTTTCTAACATTTATCATCTTCATGTTTTGTCATGTTAACCAATCTGATAGTGATGTGGTACCTCAGAGTTGTTTTGATTTGCATGTCTCTAATCACAAGTGATTTAGAGCATTTTTTCATATGACTATAGATGTCTTTAATTTCTTCCTCTGAAAATTGCCTGTTCATATCCTTTGACCATTTATCAATTGGGCAGTGACTTGTATTTTTGTACATTTGACTCAGTTCTCTATATATTCTAGAAATGAGGCCTTTATCATCAACATTAGCCGTAAAAACTCTTTCCCAGTTTTCTACATCCCTCTGGACTTCATTCTTACGTGTGGTGTCAGGCCAGTTTCTAGCATACTGCTATCCAGCTTTCCCAACAATTTTTGTCGAACAGTGAGTTCTTATTCCAGAAGCTGGGGTCCTTGGGTTTATCAAAGAGTAGATTGCTATATTCATTGACTACTGTGTCTTGAGTACCTGAACTATTCCACTGGTCTACCCTTCTGTTTCTTAGCCAATATCAAGTGGTTTTGATAATTGCTGCTTTATAATACAATTTGAGATCTGGTAGAGCTAGGCTACCTTTCTTAGCATTTCTTTTCATTAGTTCCCTTGATATTCTGGACCTTTTGTACTTCCAGATGAATTTTGATATTTTTTATAGCTCTAGAAAATAATTATCTGGTAGTTTGATTGGTATGGCACTGATTAAGTAAATTATAATTTAGGTAGAATTGTCATTTTTATTATATTGGCTCAGACTACCCATAAGCAGCTGATGTTTTTCCACTTACTTAGATCTGACTTCATTTGTGCAAAAAGTGTTTTGTAATTGTGTTCATATAGTCCCTGGATTTGTTTTTGCATGCAGACTCCCAGATATTTTATAGTGTCTACCATAGCTTTAAATGAGATTTCTCTATCTCCTGCTGTTGGGCTTTGTTAGTAATACATAGAAATGCAGATGATTTATCTGGGTTTATTTTGTAACCTGCAAGTTTGCCAAAGTTGTTTATTATTTCAAGTAGTTTTTTACTTAATTCTCTGGGATTCTCTAAGCATATCATCTGCAAAGCCCTTCAACCATTCTCAAGTTGCTTCTCTCCTTAAATTTTTTCTCTTGACCCTAAAATACACTTAAACTACTGCCTTATATTGCTCCTTCCCTTCATTACGAAACTCTTAAGCTACTCTTGTAGCCTCCAATAGTTGCATCTACCTTCTCATCAATCAGTTATCCTTCTACTTCTTGCCATATGGCTTCTGAGTTCATCTTTCTTATCAATATCATCAATGACCTCTTAACAGCTAATTTCAATGGCATGTTATCAGTCCTCAATCTTCTTAGACTAGGGTAGCATTTGATTGATCTCCCATTTGAGTAAGATCCTTGAGAACAGGCACTTTTTACATTTCTGTCTTTGTAGCCCTAAAACCTGCCTAGTGAAGTACCTCATCCATGGGAGACATTTAATGAATGTTTATTGCATTGCACCAAATTGACTACTCCCTTCTTCAGAACACTCTCTCCTTCCTAGGCTTCTATGACACTGCTCTCTCATGATTAACCTATTTGTCCAGTCGTGAGCTCCTTCCCTGATTCAACAACATTTGCCTGCCCTGAGTATGGGCATCCTCCAAGCCTCTGTCTTAGGACTTCTTCCCTCTTCAAATTTATATTCTCTCCCTTGGCAACATCATCTACTCTCATCCTTCAAATTATTATCTTTATTCAATTAACTGTCAAGTCTCTATATAAGAGCCTTAATTGCTCCAAACCTACATTTCCTCCAATAGCCAGAGCTGGAAAAGACCTGAAATCTTCTAGTTCCATTTCATATTTTACAGATTAAGAGGCCTGAGGTGAAGAGGGGTGAAACACATAGGAAAGTCAACTATCTTCTTAAAAAAGGGCTCCCCAGTTTTTGCAATCATTCATATTCCTAAATCCAAAGAGGAATCTCTTGGTTCTCTGCATTGACTGAAGATGGCAAAGGGCCAAGCTCTTTCCCTCTTCAATAATCATTTGTTGGAGAATTTGTAGCTGCTATGACTTTTTCCAAATAGGTATTTTCATTTCTGAAGGGGGACTCCCCTTTTATGCAAATTTGATACCTGAAAACTCCATAAAAGAAAACATAAGATCATTAAAAATCATAAAACTGGGAGACAGAAATTTAGAGAATATCTAGTCCAATTCTCTCATTTTAAAGATGGGAAAACTGAGGCTCAAAAGGTCACTTGGTCAAGGTCAAACAGGCAGCAAGTAGCAAAGTCAGAATTTAAAGCCAGTTAGTTCCATGATTAATCATCATCTCACAAAAAAGAAATAAAAAAAAAGTTCCTGCATGGCTTGTTTAAAAGCCAAGAATTCACAATTCATTTAAGCAGTAATTGCCTCAGTGCACTTGATATAAAATTCAATTTACAAAAATTAGATGCACACAACCAAACTCAATGCAACCAAAATTTGGAAGGATGTAGTAAATTGGGAAAGAATTTTTACAGCTAATCTCAGGGATAAAGGCCTCATTTCTAGAATATATAGAGAACTGAGCCAAATGTACAACAATACAAGTTATTCCTCAATTGATAAATGGTCAAAGGATATGAACAGGCAATTTTCAGAGGAAGAAATTAAAGATATCTATAATCATGTGAAAAAATGCTCTAAATCACTTTTGATTAAAGACATGAAAATCAAAACAACTCTGAGGTACCACATCACACCTATTAGATTGGCAAACATGACAGAACAGGAAAATGATAAGTGTTGGAGAGGATGTGGGAGGGTTGGAACACTAATTCATTGTTGGTGGAGCTGTGAGCTCATCCAACCATTCTGGAGAGCAATTTGGAACTATGCCCAAAGGGCTACAAAAATGTGCATACCCTTTGACCCAGCAATATCACTTCTAAGACTGTATCCACAAGAGATCATAAAAATGGGAATGGGTCCCACATGTACAAAAATATTTGTAGCAGTGCTCTTTGTAGTTGTCAAAAACTGGAAATCAAGGGGACACCCATCAATTGGTGAATGGCTGAATAAATTATGATATGTGAATGTTAGGGAATACTATTGCGCCATAAGAAATGATGAACAAGAAGACTTCAGAGAGGCCTGGAAGGACTTATATGATCTGATGCTGAGTGAAAGGAGCAGAACCAGGAGAACTTTGTGCACAGCAATGACCACAGTGTGCGAGAGTTTTTTCTGGTAGACTTGGAACTTTGTAACAACACAAGAACTTAAAAAAAAAAAAACATTCCCAATCGTCTTCTAAGGCAAAATGCCTTCCACGCTCAGAAAAAGCAATATGGAATTCATTCGCAGAATGTAGCATATCATTTGTGTGTGTGTGTGTGTGTATTATGTTTTGATTTGTTATATGATTTCTTCCATTTATTTTAGCTCATCTACACAGCATGACTATAGTGAAAACGTATTCAATAGGAAAGTATGTGTAGATCCTATATAGAATTGCATGCCATCTTGGGGAGGGAGGGGGGTGGTGCAGGGTAGGTGGGGGGAAAATAATCTAAGTTTTATAGTAGTGATTGTAGAACATTAAAAATAAAAAAATAAAAATTAAAAAAAATTAGATGCACAATGCACACACACACGCACCATTTCTTAGGTGCACACCTGTTACATAGTAAGCGAGTCAGCACTACATTAGATATGAGCACGCTTTGGTCACATGCCAACCTCAGCTATCTTTTCTTTTCTAGTCATTTCAGGTATTCCATTTCTATGATAATTTGTACAGTGAGGGCCTTAGGTCTGTTCATAAAACCAGTAACCAATCTGTTAATCCATCTTTATAAAGATTAAGAAAAGTAAGCCAATAAAAGGATATATTAAGGAAAACACCATCTCAAGCTTGGGGACATTGTGCACGTCAATTTCAATTCTACTGATTTTTAAATGGTCCCTGAGTTGCTGTTCACAGAGTTCGTGATTTCAGGGTAGCTTGCATAGATAGCTAGAATACCATAACATATTAGTAGAAAGAGTCCTTGTAACCGAATTGTGAATTTCCCTGTGAGATGATCTTCCATTTCTTCTGTATGGTTGGCTGGTTCTTGAAGGGGACCAAAATGACATCACTATGCTAGAGTCAAGTAACAGTGTGTCTGTGGCTTATCAGAACAATATGAGCTTGCAATGTTCTATCCCAGGTCAGGCACAAATAGTCCATGTGAACATTTGGGGTGGAGTCTCTAAATCTGCACTATTCTGTATATATTCTATTCTATTATCTATCTTTTTATCTATCTATCTATTCATCTATCTATTCTACACATATCTTGTATGAACCTATCATTTGACCTTAAAAGAAGTCAAGTAACCCAAGAATCAGAGATGAGGAGAAAGAGCATTGCAGGAAAGAGTGCCAGCCAGTGCCAAAATGTGGAGTCCAGAGTTGGAGTGTCTTATTTGAGAAACAATAAGTGAGCCAGGATACCTGCATCATAGAGTGTGGTAGAGGAGAGTAAGAAAGATGGGGAACGTAGAAAGGGGCCAGGTTATGAAGAGCTAACTTTAAATATCAAACAGAGAAGTTTACATTTGATCCAGAAGCTAAGAGGGAGCCCCTGGGAGGGGGCTCAGTAGGGTGGTGACGTGGTCAGACCTGAGCTTTAGGGAAATCACTTTGTCATCTGTGGGAAGAATTTAATTGGGACAGGGAGATTTTTGAGTGGAAAAAATGTCAATTAGAAAGCTCTAGAATAATAAACCAGGCAAGATGTAATAAGGACCTAAACTAGTTTGGTTAAGATCAAGTCATATGTAAGACATGGTGTTTTTTAATTTAATATTTTATTTTTCCCCAATTACATGTAAAAAACAATTTTAACATTCTTTTTCCCCCAAATTCTGAGTTCCAAATTCTCTCCCTCACTTCTCCCCTCCAACCCTCATCAAGAAGGCAAGTCAAATTGTTTGCCACAAGTTATACATGTGGAGTCATGCAAAACACATTTCCATGTAAGTCATTCTGTGAAAGAAAACACAGACCAATGCACAGCCCCCAAAAAAAGAAAGTAAAGAAAAAGTATCTTTGATCTGCATTCAGGCTCCATCAGTCCTTCCTCTGGAGAGAGATGGCACCTTTCATCATAAATCCTTCAGAATTGGTATGGGATGTTTTGACAACAGAATTGATAATACTTGACAACAGACTGGAGATGAGGAGTGAGAAATGCATCGAAGGGAAACTGAAGTTTTGAGCTTGGGTGACTAGAAGAATGTTGGTGCACTTAACAGTAAGAGGGAAATTGTAGGAAAAGTTAATGAGTTCCATTTTGGATATTTTGAATTCAAGATGCCCATGGGATATTCAGTTTGAGGTGTCTAAAAAAGCAACTGGCCAGTATTGTATCCTCCCTGATTCATCCCCCTACTCACCATAGCAACTATTCTAAATCTTTTCTTCTGAGTCTCCCACAATCCTCCTTTTTCCCCAGCTTCTCTGATGAGGACCTTCCTTATACTGCTTCAAAAAAACTAAGATCATTCACCAAGATTTTTCATCACCATCTCATATCCTTCTGCCATCAGCCCTCATCATCTCCTCCTTCATTCCAGTCTCTGAACATGAGATGGCCATTCTGCTGCCCAAGAACAACCCTTTTTCATACGTCCTCAACCCCTTCCTCTCATCTTCTTCAAAAGATTATTCCCACAATGTTATTCTTCCTCTAAACTCCTTGGCTGCTTGCTTACTCCCTATAAGTATGTTCAAATCTTCTTCAACCTTAAAAAAAAAAACCCTCATTAGATCCTACCATGCCCGCCAGCTATGACTGTTTAATTCTCCCCTTCTTAGCTAAACTCCTTGAAGAACGTCATCAGTTACATACACTCAATGTCTCCCATTTCTTCTCCTCTCACTCTTTTCTTAGCTCTCTGAAATCTGGCTTCCAACCTCATCATTCAACTAAAACTGCTCTTTCCAAATTAATCAGTAAGCTCTTAAGTGCTCAATAGAATGCCCTTTTCTCCATCCTCATCCTTCTAAACCTCACTGCAGCATTTGACTTTCTCATAATTACTCTCTCCACTATGAGTTTGTGATACTGATTCTTCATGGTTCTCTTCCTACCTGAATGACCACTCTTTCTCATTCTCCTTCGCTGGATCTATACCCACTAGCTATAGGAGTCTCTCAAAGCTCTGTCCTTGATGCTCTTACATTTTCTCTCCATATTCCCTCACTTGATGACCTCATCAGCTCCCATGGATTCAATAATTCAGGAGATTCAAAGATCTATTTTTTTCTCTTTTTAAAAAAGGTTTTATTGGTATTTTCTGTTTTGTACATCACTATAATATGCCCTGCATCTCTCTTCCTCCTTCTTCCCAAGAACTATTTCATATAACAGATAAGTAAATTTTTAAAAGAAGAAAAGTCAGCAAACTCATTGATATATATGTAAAGTTCAAAACATAAACCATGGGTAACACCTGTAGATCTCCTATCTCCACAAAGGGGTAGGTTAGGGGCGTCTTCTCTTATTTCTTCATTTTAGTTCCACTTGATCTTTATAATTTTGTTCATTTACTTTTGGTTTTTCACAGATCTATTATCCCCACTGAGCTCAGCCCTGGAATCACCAACTGCCTACTGGACATTCTGAAGTATATATCTCATTAAGGATCTACAAATCAACATGTCCAGAAGTCATTCTCATTCGCCTTGATCTAAATCCTCCCCTCTACTGAACTTCAGAGTTACCACTGAGTCGACCACCATTCTTCCAATCATTTACATTCAAAACCTCAGTGTTATTCTCACTCTTAAGTCTTACTCATCATACATATCAAATGTGTTGTAAAATTTTATTATTTCTCTATAGCATATCTCACATATATCTCCTCTCCACTAAAATAGTGTAACAGCAAGGACTATTGTGAACTGAGTGACTGACAAGAAAGAGGACTAGACATTTTTTCTGACTCCCCATGACCTCTCAAACCTTTCTGAAACAGAAATTGTGCACTAAGACTAAAGCAATGTCACCTGTCTCACTGATCTAGAACACCCAAAATTAAAAGAAGTCAAGCAACCCAAGAATCAGAGATGAGGAGAAAGGAGGGCCTGCTGTACAGGTTCTTAGATCTGCTTTTCTAAGAGGAAGACAGCTTTTGAGGGGTCAATAACCCACTTTAATCAAATATGTAGCATTGACTTAGTTCAGGGTAAAAAGTCAGCACCCTGAACTTGAGGGAAAATACAAACACAGACATAAAGACCAACTGCCAGGGCTTCCAACTGCGAGCAGAAATAACACAGATCAACAGACAGATCCAACTGTCAGACCATTACAAACATACATAATAGCTACCAAGGAGAGAAGCACCAGCATCTGAGTTTTCAAAGAGGGGTGGGGGGTAGTTGAGGAGAGGGTAGGCTACTTAGAGGCTACCTAGAGTCTCATCCGGCCAAACAAACACTTACAAGGAGTAAATCCAAAACAAAATCTCACCTCAGAGTGTGTGTGTGTGTGTGCGTGAGCGTGCACACACTTTTCAGAGCCAGAGGGCACCACAGCCCTTGAAAACCAGTGCCTCAATTAGAAATTAACAAAAAGTGTAGGCCTTCCTACAACACAAATCTCCCCTAAGCAAGTTTCCCTTAATGAGCAGGCCCATTAATAGATGGGGAAAATCTTTAACTCTCTTTAACATAATTAACATTTTAAACAACCACCACCCTAGTTCAAGCTTTCATCACTTCTCTCCTAGATTCTTATAATAGTCTTTTTTTTCTGAAGGAGATCTATGAATTCATTCAATAGACATTTTATTTTTTTGTGTCCAGAAGTGCTAGGCAGGTCTCTTATATTATTTCTTATATTGTGGTGTTCAGATTTTTCATCTTGACATGTTCTCTTGGGGGACCTACGATCCTCAAGTTCTCTCTACTCATCCTGTCTTTGAGATCAATATTTTACTTGGAGAGTGAGTATATTTTCTTTTAGTGATAGGTTTGTTGTTTTTTGTTGTTTTTTTTTTTGTTTTTCTTCTTCTAGATTGTCTTTCATATTTGTTACATCTGCATTTCTAATCTATTGTTTTCTATCTCTCTTTTTTTTGTGAGACTTGCCATTGAAGATTCTAGTTTTTCTATTCTGTCCATTGTTTTTGCTGTGCAAGCCCTAAGTTTTACACTCATAATTTCCATTTCTCTTTTGAACCACCAAGGAGCAGTGTGTTGTACCTGAATGTTTTTCTCACCTTCCACACGGTCTTCTGTCTTTTTAAATGTTGAATCGTCTTCCTTTGTTTTGCAGTATTTATTCATACATGCCTGAACTCATTTATTAGACCCAGAGGTCATATTTTCTTTTATTGTTAATGTTTCTCTTCTTTATTTATCTGCTTATGTTCAAGGTCTTTTAGGTATCTTCTTCCTAAAATGTTTGGTAATTTCAGGATTGTTGGGTTTTTTTCCCCTTATTTCCCCCTACTGCTCACTTTCTGACTCTCTCTCTCTCTCTCTCTCTCTCTCTCTCTCTCTCTCTCTCTCTCTCTCTCTCTCTCTCTCTCTCGTTGCTTCTTGCAGGGTTAGATCTCAATATGTCTTGGGCCTTTGCCCATTCTGGGCAATTCATGTTTCATAAGCCTACTTCTTTGTCCCAGGTGATATTTGTGGGAACACAGAAGGAATAGCTGGATGCTGAGTTCTTTCCTTCATGCTTAGTGGAGTGCCACATAGCACTGCCACATACAGCGTCCTGTTCCATTTTCTCTGTTCCTCAGTTCTCTGACCTGGCACCAGTAGTTCAAAACATTATAATGCTGGCGTCAGAGAGGTAATTTCTCTAGTTTGGGTCTCTGAGACTCTGGGAAGAAGGATGTGAGGGTGTGATGTTGAGCTCTATTTCACGCCCAGATGTGTATCCTTCCCCTTTCTCTCTGTTCTTCCGCTTTCCTACAGAGATCCTTTGCAGCAAAGAATGTTATCCATCTCAGTTCACTGCCTATCACAAACCCAGCAAATTTCTGGTCCTGGAATGCTGCCATGGCACGAACTGCTTGTTAAGGCCTCAACAAACTTCCACAGACCAATGCCAGAGTTTCCACAGCATTGGAAAGGGGGTGGGGTGAGGAACGGAGTAGGTGTGGGGCTGGGTTGGGTTGTAAGTGCAAATATCAGGTTCTTCATTAGGCTTGTGCTGCTGGTAGTGTGGGATGTGGGGAAGGGGTGCTGAGTGAGTTCAGGGTAGATGTCACTTTAAGGGTTGTTATTTTTTTAAATTTTCTTTTGGATTTTGGGTGTTCTAGATCAGGGAGACAGGTGACATTGCTTTAGTCTCAGTGCACAATTTCTGTTTCAGAAAGGTTTGAGAGGTCATGGGGAATCAGAAAAAATGTCTAGTCCTCTTTCTTGTCAGTCACTCAGATCACAATAGACTTCTGTTTGGGCTCCCTGACTCAAGTTTCTCCCCATTTCAATTCAATCCTTGAACAAACAGTTACCAAACAGATTTTCCTAAAGTATAGGTATGAATATGTTATGACTCTATTAATGAACTCCAGTCCTCCACAATCAAATTCAAAATTCTCTCATGAGGGGCATTAAAGCTCTTCAGAACCTGCCTCCTACCATCCCAATCATTTGACATCCTACTGCCCTCCACCCATTCTACCACCCAGTCCTACTGACCTATTTGCTATTCCTCAGACACGATCCTCCTCTCTCTGTCCCTTAGCACTGGTTGCTTCACATGTATACAATGCTCTCCCTCCAAACCTACAACTTGGCTCCCTTTAAGACTCACACCTTTTCTAGGAGTCCTTTCCTGGTTTTCTCAGACACTAAAACAATCCCTTCTAAGGTTACCTGCCACCTAACCTGTACCTGTATGTTCTGATTCCTATATGGTCATATACTCTGGAATATGAGCTGCTTAAAGGCATGGACTGGCTTTGCTTCCCCCCTCCCTTTTTCTTCATAACCTCAGAGCTTAGCACAATGCCTTCCATGTGGTAAGTGCTTAATAAATGCAAACTTAAAACAACACTAGTGGGGCTTAGCTATTTAACACAAAAATGTAAAGAACAACCCCATAATTAATATATTTTTTAAATTTACTTTTTCTCTTAGATGCATTTTACTTTTTTTTTTTAGCAAGTCTCACCAGTATGACAATGAAGCATAGCAAATGGATCCTTTCCTAATAGTGCAGATGTGTCCTCTTTGGATGCCCACATTTATTAGGATCTGTTGCAGCATCATGCTTCTCCTCTAGGCCTGTTCCTCTTCTGAAGGAGCTTCTTTCCCTGTCTCTCTCTGTCTTTCTGTCTCTCTGAATGTCTGTCTGTAAATCTCTGTCCCTCTCTGAATTTCTGTGTCTCTGTCTCTGTCACTGTCTCTCTCTCTCTCTCATGTGAACTCTCTCTCTACATATATACATACATGTGTGTATATATATACGTGTGTGTATGCATGTATACACACACACAGTCTTTCCTTGTACTGTACCGCACACACTCCCATATACTTCCCTCTTTAAAAACTTCACCACCAACATAGCTGATGAAATCCTCCAAGAAGGCTAGATTGTCAAATGGTATTATTCAAAAAGCTTATCTAAATGTTGCCCCACTAATCTTACAGAGTACTGATGACTGAATGAAACAATGGGTATAAATGTATTTTACGGACTACTGCATG